>NW_017671144.1:205397-230700 GCF_001879085.1 Nicotiana attenuata | reverse complement strand
TTTTTATTCAGACGTTGTATTTAGCATTCTCTAGACGTTCGTGAGTTTGTGACTCCAGTTCTTGGGTAGAGGATTCTGTTAAACTTTCGCATTTTTCTTTCAGTTAATTATATATTGAGACTTCAGCTTTGACATATTGTTTTGATTTTATTCATTGAGCGATAATTGCTAAAAGAAGCGAATTGATTTGGCTTGCCTAGCTCCTATTAGTAGGCGCCATCACGACTCCCGAGGGTGGGAAATCCGGGTCGTGACAAGTTGGTATCAGAGCGCTAGGTTACATAGGTCTCGCGACTCACGGACAAACTTAGTAGAGTCTGAGGGATCGGTACGGAGACGTCTGTATTTATCCCCAGAGGCTATGGAGTTAGGAAAAATTTCACTTTGTTCTTTCTTGTCTTGCGATTCTGTTTCTCAAATACTGATTGTCTTTCTACTCTGTGCCTTCGCAGATGGCGAGAACACGTGCTTCCTCTTCTACCGCGCAGCAGCCCGAGCCCCCAGCAGCAGCTCCTACGAGGGGTAGAGGGTGAGGCCGAGGCCATGCCAGGGGCCGAGGCAGGGGCAGAGCTCAGCCCCGAGCAGCAGTCCCAGAGGTGGAGCCTCATGTTGATTATGATGAGGAGGTTCCAGCCCCAGCAGCTCCGGTGGGCCCAGCTCAGGTCCCAGAGGGGTTCATAGCCACCCCAGTTCTTCAGGACGCTTTGGTCAGATTGGTAGGCTTTGTGGAGAGCGTCACTAGAGCGGGTTTGCTTCCAGTAGCACCAACCACTTCTCAGGCTGGAGGAGGAGTTCAGACTACTGCTACACGTACTCCGGAGCAGGTAGCTCCCTAGGCTCAGGTTCCCGTGGGTCTGTCAGCTGTGGTAGTTCAGCCGGGTATTGCGACTCAGGCCGGCGATGGAGCGGCTATGTCCGCGGATGCTTTGTGGAGGCTTGATAGGTTCACCAAGCTCTTCACCACCACATTCAACGGTACTTCTTCAGAGGATCCACAGGATTTCTTATTTAGCTGCCATGAGGTTCTTCGGACTATGGGTTATTGTTGATAGGCTGACCAAGTCAGCACATTTCATTCCTGTGGTAGTCTCCTATTCATCCAAAAGGTTAGCTGAGATTTATATCCAAGAGATTGTTCGCCTTCATGGTGTGCCGTTATCTATCATTTAGGACCGGGGTACGCAGTTTACCTCGCGTTTCTGGGGTGCAGTTCAGCGAGAGTTGGGCACACGGGTTGAGTTGAGAACAACGTTCCATCCTCAGATGGACGGTCAGTCCGAGCATACTATTCACATTTTGGAGGATATGCTCCGGGCTTGTTTTATCGACTTTGGAGGTTCATGGGATCAGTTTTTGCCTTTAGCAGAGTTCGCCTACAACAACAGCTACCAGTCCAGCATTCAGATGGCTCCATTTGAGGCGTTGTATGGTAGGCGATGTCGGTCTCCAGTGGGATGGTTTGAGCCGGGAGAAGCTCGGTTATTGGGTATAGATTTAGTTTAGGAGGCCTTAGATAAGGTGAAGATCATTCAGGACAGGCTTCGTTCGGCTCAGTCACGGCAAAAGAGTTATGCAGATCGTAAGGTTCGGGATGTAGCTTTCATGGTTCGTGAGCGGGTCTTGCTCCGAGTGTCGCCTATGAAGGGCGTGATGAGATTGGGAAGAAGGGAAAGCTTAGCCCTAGGTTCATTGGCCCCTTTGAGATCCTTGATCGAGTGGGAGAGGTGGCTTATAGACTTGCCTTGCCGCCTAGCTTGTCAGCCGTGCATCCAGTGTTTCATGTGTCTATGCTTCGGAGGTATCACAGCGATCTAGCTCACGTGATAGATTTCAGCACTGTCCAGTTGGACAAGGATCTGTTTTATGAGGAGGATCCGGTAGCTATTCTAGACCGGCAGGTTCGACAGTTGAGGTCGAAGAGTTTTCCTTCAGTGCGTGTCCAGTGGAGAGGTCAACCTCCTGAGGCATCGACCTGGGAGTCCGAGTCTGATATGCGGAGCCGTTATCCTCACCTATTTCCCGACTCAGGTACTTCTTTCTTTTGTCCGTTCGAGGACGAACGGTTGTTTTAGAGATGGAGAATGTGACGATCCAAAGGGTCATCACCTGTTTTCCCTTTCATTCCGTGCTTCCGATGCCTTGAAAACCTCATTTTTACTTGCCTCGATTTGCATGCGCAGTCCGGACGCGTAGCCGGAAGCTTAAATATGGAATTTTGTGTAAAAATTGATGAATTTTGATATTAATATGGTTAAAGTTGACTTTGGTCAACATTTTGGGTAAACGGACCCGGACCCGTAATTTGACGGTCCCGTAGGGTACGTAGAAAAATATAGGACTCGGGCGCATGCTCCGAATCAAAATTCGAGGTCCCGAGCCGAGAAATGAATTTTTAAAAAAAATTGTTTTTCTGAAATTTATATGGAAATTTGAAATGAAAGTGGATTAGAAAGCGTTGGTATCGGGCCTGTATTTTGGTTCCGGGGCCCGGTACAGGTCTTATATGTGGTTTAAGCGCTTCTTGTGAAATTTGGTCGAAATCGGACGTCGTTTGACGTGTTTCGGACCTAAATATCTAAAAATGAAGGTTTATGAAGTTCGATGAAAAAGTAATGATTTTGAGGTTTGATTCCTCGTTTTTGATGTTATTTTGGCGATTTGATCGCACAGTTAAGTTCGTAGGGTGTTGTTGAGTTAGTGTACGTGTTTGGTTAGGAGCCTCAAGGGCTCGGGAGTATTTTCGGGGGTGTTCGGGGTGGTTGAAACTTAGAAACAAATTGCAGAAAATCATTGCTGCTGCACCAGTTCTGGTGTAATCGCACCTGCGGTCCTTTGGCCGCAGATGCGGACTCGCAGGTGCGAACAGCGGGTCGCAGATGCGGATTCCTACCCCGCAGATGCGGTCCGCAGAAGCGGATCTTTTCTTCGCAGGTGCGGCTCCGGCGGGGCCTAGCCATTTCCGCAGAAGCGCCCATTTTTCAGCACGTGCGGTGACGCAGGTGCGACCCCTGTACCGCAGATGTGGAAGTCGGGCAGTGAGTCCTTTTAAAAACATAACTTCAGCGACTTTCTTTCAAACTTTCTCAACAATTAGAAGACTAGGGCGATTTTCTCAAGAGATTTTCTTCTCAAATCACAAGTAAGCACTTACTAACTGATTTCTTTCCATTATCTAGTGTTTTCATCAACTTTTATCAATCTTTGGGTTTTAATGGTAGAAAATTAGGGAAATGGGTAGAGTTAGGGTTTTTCAATTTTTTTTGACTTAGACCCCGTTTTGGGGTCGAATTTGAAAACAAATTATAAATTCAGGCTCGTGGGTGAATGGGGGGTTTGATTTTGGTCCGAACCTCGTGTTTTGATCAAGCGGGCCCGGGGCATTTATGGAAACTTTGGGAAGAAAGCTTGGAAATCTATATTTAGGCATTGGGTTTGATTAGTTTAGCTATTATTGGTATTATAAAGTCGTTATTTCATAGATTTGATTGAGTTGGAGCCGAATTCAAAAGGGAAAGCGGTCGTTGTGGATTGATTTAGCCGTGGAAGTTGAGGTAAGTGTTNTGGGAAATTTATTTTCATGCATTCAAATTGATTCGATTAGCATTTGTTGATACATTCAAGTAATTTGTGACTAGATTCGAGCGGTTTGGTGGTGAATTCGAAGGGTAAAGCTATACTAGAGGCTTGAATTGAGTTTGGAGCATTTGAGGTAAGTGTTTGGTCTAACTTTGGCTTGAGGGAATAGGAGTAGAGTCTTATTTTTAATTGCTATTTGTCGAGTACGGTGTATAGGCATGGTGACGAGTATCTATACACTGGTGTCGAGCATGACCGTGAGTCCTAATTTGCTAAATTATCGAATTTGTAATTGTTATTTATGAGGAATTGGTTGGAAATCTTTAACACTGAGCCAGTAATTGTTGAGACTAAGTGCGGATTTAATTGTGTTAAGTAGAAATTGAATGAGTTTGGTTATAGCTGGATCTCCCTTGCCGGGATAGTTTATTGTATTACATTGCTCCCTTGCCGGGATAGTTATTATAACATCTTTCTCCCTTGCCGGGATTTTGTTGTGTATTGTGTTGAAAGAAATGGGATCGTGTGGCACGCCGACCACGAGATATTATAAAATGGGATAGTGTGGCACGCCGACCACGAGTTATTATGAAATGGAAACGTGTGGCACGCCGACCACGTGATATTATTGTAATGGGAGCATGTGGTACGCCTACCACGTGATGTAAGGAAATGGGATCGTGTTGCATGCCTGCAATGAGAGGAAATTGAAATAAGTGAAAGTGGTTTGTTTTCCTTTATTCTGTGTTAGAAGAAATCAGATGTAGTTTCTTTTGTTATTCCTGATATTCTGTTTTATCTGCTTCCCCATAAGCATGTTCCCCCCTCCCAGCTTTAATTGCTTACTTTCCGCTATTATTTTATTGTACTTGTATATATATATCTGCACAGGTTTATCTGGTAGTCTGGTCTAGCCTCGTCACTACTTCGCCGGGGTTAGGCTAGGCACTTACCAGCACATGGGGTCGGTTGTGCTGATGCTACACTCTGTGCATCTTTTTGCACAGATCACAGTACCGGAGCGGCAGCTTTTGGACAGTAGTAGGAGCATTTGGGAACTGACTTCAGTCCAGAGATCCCGAGGTAGACTTGCTGACGTCCGCATGGCCCGGAGTCTCTCCTATCCTTACTTTAGTTTGTTATCCGTTGTACCGGAACAAGCAATATTGTATTTTTTTATTCAGACGTTGTATTTAGCATTCTCTAGACGTTCGTGAGTTTGTGACTCCAGTTCTTGGGTAGAGGATTCTGTTAAACTTCTGCATTTTTCTTTCAGTTAATTATATATTGAGACTTCAACTTTGGCATATTGTTTTGATTTTATTCATTGAGCGATAATTGCTAAAAGAAATGAATTGATTTGGCTTGCCTAGCTCCTATTAGTAGAGGCCATCACGACTCCTGAGGGTGGGAAATCCGGTCGTGACACAAGACTTATAGGCTTTATTATTATGGGTTGGGCTACATGCCGCAGCATGCCAGATTGACTTATTATAGTGCTTGGGTTGAAGGAGCTCCTCAGGAGTCTGCACCCCCCACAGTGATAGCAGTTAATAGTTATATTTGGGATAGAGGATTTGCCCGTATAGTACTGAGTGATTGAGTACTCTGAGACTGTGAGTGCGTGAGACGTTTATTATGTTCTATCACATAAAACATATACATTGGCATGTAAACATAGAGATGTCATACCCCTCATATTGTTCAGATTTGATCTATCTTTCGTGTGTTGAGTTTAACTATTGAATTTACAGCATTCCCACATTTATGTACTGATTTTTCTATAAATAGATTGCACCTGTTGAGCTCGTCACTACTTTCATACCAAGGTTAGTCTTGTTGCTTATTGAGTACATTGGGTCGGTTGTACTCATATTATACTCTGCACTTCGTGTGCATATCCAGGTACTTCCGGATACGGGGGCTGCTAGATTTTGAAGATTTATCTGTTAGAGACTATCGAGGTAGCTTCTTGGCGTCCGCAGACCTTGACTCTCTTTCCTTTAAGTTATTTGTACTGTTCTATTTTTCTAGAAAGTGTTCTTTTTTCAGTCGAACTATGTATTCATTTAGATGCTCGTGTACTCAGTGACATCGGGTTTTAGGAGTGTATTGTGCAAAGACACCGTATTTTGTATCATAAATTGTGGGATCTTACTTGTCACGATCCAAAATCCACTAGTCGTGATGGCACCTAACCCAACCCGCTAGGTAAGCCAACTAATAGCTATCCAATTTCAATATTTCTAACAAGTCAATTAAACAAAATAAATTATCTAGATCTATTCCATCAAGGACTAGTAGTACAAATCATGAGCTTCTAAGAATAGAGTTCACAAAGCTGACATGAAAAGAATACATCTTCTGTTTGAACAGTACATAAATAGAGTTTCATAATCTAAGGCTACCGTGGACAAGAGGCAGCTACAGTAGGAACGCGGGTACACCTTCAAATCCAACAAGCATCGAACGCAGCAACATCGGCATTCGGGATCTGCACGCACTGTGCAGGAAGTGCAGTATGAGTACAACCGATCCCATGTACTCAAAAAGTAACAAACCTAAACTTTGGTTGAAAGCAGTAATGAGCTGGAACATAGGTCGGGTCCAACACCAATATCCAATGACAGTTCATAACAATGTAAAGCATATAAATAAGGAAGTAACTCAGAGATAAATTACTCAGCTTTCTCACAATTTTCCGAAAATAGTTCCGCTTTTTAAGAATATCTGTGAAAACCCAAATTCTTTATCGAAAACGTCATGAAATATGAGATAGCTTTAAAAAAACTGTATTTCTTTTTCTGAAGTCCTTTTCACAATAAATAAGATGTTTCATTTTCTTTCCAGATAGCAAGTGTGAGATACTTCTCTATGACCACATATCAAGGTGTGTATAATGTCATGAATTGCGTGATACCGTACAACATGAGAAAAATGCGTCTCTATGCATGTATGTCATATATGCATACCAATGCCATGTATCTCAGAGATGAATCATGTACTCACACTCTGAGAGTACTCAATCTCACTGTATCACACTTTTCACTCATCATACTCAACCACTTGGTACCGTATATGGCCCATATGGCCTAGGGAAATCCATCCCGAAACATATACAACACTGACTATAAGTCACCCGGTACTGAGGATATAGGCCAAATCTAGCCTCATGGAGAAGATCCATCCCCAGGTATCAAGTACTTCGTACAAATCCATGTCCAGGGAAATCCATCCCTCCATAATATATATAATCCATCCCTCCATAATATATATATATATATATATATATATATATATATATATATATATATATATATATATATATATATATATATATATATATATATATATATATATATATATGCTCAACCACTCGGTACTGTACATGACCCATGCGGCCCAGGGAAGATCCATCCCGGAATATATATATCACTGACCATCAGTCTCCAGTATCGAGGAAACAGGCCAATCCAGCCTCATGGAGAAGATCCATCTCCATACCAAGGGAAGATCCATCCCTGAATATAATCAACGCCCACTGTGGATGTCCAGACTCTGGAGGGGCTCCTATAGCCCAAGCGCTATAACAAGCCAAGCATGGCATAAATCAATCAAGCCCTCGGCCTTACTCAATAATCAATAAAACATGTTGCAGCGTGCAACCCGATCCCATAACTGTCACTCATAATCAGGCTATCGGCCTCACTCAGTCATCAGTCTCTCCAGTCTCACCCACGAGCTCACAATGTCATGAAAACTGACCCAGAACAATGAAATGATGTATCAATAAGTAACAACTGAGATATGATATGAATGCATGAGTGTGACTGAGTACGAAATATCAATGAATTCAATGAGATGACAGCAAGAAACGACCACTTTGGGTCCCAACGATATCAGCATAAAGCCTAAACATGATATCTAGCATGATGTACAACTCATTTATTTTATCACATGGTGAAAACACAGATATCAATAAAATAGGGCCACCATTCAGTGCCTTGGAAACAACAGATTCATAATTCACAGGGTGCACGCCCACACGACCGTCACCTAGTATGTGCGTCACCTCAACATCAATCACATAGCACGTAATTCAGAGTTTCATACCCTCAGCACTAAGTTTAAAAGAGTTACTTATCTGATACAAGCCAATTCCGACACCGATCAAGCCAAGTGATGCTCTAAGAATGCCATCACGCGGTAGCGACCTCCGAATGGCTCAAAACTAGCCAAAAAACAACTCAAATACATCAGATAAATCCCAAGGTATCAATTGCAAATGATAAGGATCGAACCTTAAGTTAAATCCCAAATCCGGCCAAAAATCACACCCGGGGCCCACGCCTCGGAACCCGACAAAACTCACAAAATCCGATAACCCATTCAATTACGAGTCCAACCATACTAGTTTCACTCAAATCCGACTCCGAATCGGTGTTCAAATCCCAAAAATTCATTTTTTTGAAATTTCTACAATTTTTCCCAAATTTCCACCTCAAAGTACTAATTGAATGATGAAGACAATGATATATTCTATATTAACCAAATCCGAGTTAGAATCACTTACCCCGATGAATTTCTTGAAAAAAATCACGAAAAATTGCCACAAACCGAGGTTCCAAGGTCCAAAATGTGAAATAATGCCCTAAACCTCGTTTATATAGTGCATCCTCTGAACTCCCACTGTGCAGTCCACACAATTCCAAGTGCGGCCGCACATCCCAGCTCCCGCGGTCGCATAAAAATGATGCGGCCGCACCTTTTGGTGGCTGCACTGCCGGACTTTAGTATTTTGGCCATAACTTTCTCTACAGATATCCAAATGATGACTTCTTTACCTTTCTAAAAACTAGACACGAAGGGATACAACTTTCATTTTTGAATCATCTAAAAATTTCTTGTTGATAAAAAGATATAGGCTTACGAAGTTGGACCAGCGGATCTGCAGAATCCCCTGAAGAGTGCGGCCGCAGCAAAATTGTGCGGTCTGCACCCCTCCTCTGTGGTCCGCATATTTCTATTGGTCAGCACCTTCAAAGCACCAGAACAATATTAGAGTGCCGGAAATATCTGGATTGGCTCAAAACTCACCCGAGGCCTCCAGGACCTCAACCAAAGGTACCATCAAGTCCTAAAACACCACATAAACTTAGTCGAGCCCTCAAAGCACATCAAACCCAACGAAAACATGCATCACACACCAATTCAAGCTTAATTAACTTGAAACTTGAAACTTCTATAACCGATGTCGAAACCCATCAAATCACGTCCGATTTATCCTAAATTTTGCACACAAGTCATAAATGACATAATGGAGCTATTCCAATTTCCGAAATCGGATTTCGATCCCGATATCAAAAGTCAACTCCCCGGTCGAACTTCCAAACTTAAATTTCCGAATAACCTGAAAACCTAACTGACGATTCACATAAGTCATAATACATCATACAGAGCTACTCATGCCCTCAAACAACCAAGCAAAGTGTAAATGCTCAAAACGACCGGTCGAGTCGTTACATTACTCTTAAATTTACTTTTTATGTTTTCGAACTTAATGAAATTTGTGATTTATTGTGGTTGTCGGCTTGCCTAGTATTAAGATAGGCGTCATCACGACATGTGAGATTTTGGATCGTGACATTATATTAATTGGGTCTTTTATGCTGAGATTTTCTTTGTAGAGCTGAGCGTCTTTGCCTGTTAATAGCTAACCTTGTGCTTGATGTGTGCTAAAAGAGAAAATCTCTTTTAGCTCCAGTTCTTAGGGTTAAGGAGTGATTTTTAATAGAGTAATCAACGCGGTATGCTTACTGGAAATACCAATTAATACCATATACAATTAAAATATTTATTTTATTTTGTATATTTATTTTATAGATTTATTTGACCATGTATATTTTAGTTATTCACTATTTCACGTTTTAAGGGAATGTAATCTTATACCTTTTCTCTTTCCGTTGTCTTTCTTTTTTCAATCTCTCCCCCTTTCTTCACTACCCAATTTAATTTGAATATTGTTGGAATAGTGCTGATTAATATTTAAATATTGTGGTTTTAAGTTTTATTTGAATGCCATAAATAGTTTTGATTTGAATATTATATTTTTTAATTGGATATTGTAGTTTCGAATGAAATATTGTAGTTGCAAAATGAATACTATATTCTTAAATCGAATACATTAAAATTGAATATTGTAGTTTCATATGAAATACTTTAAACATACTGTTAGTTTTTATACCAAAATGTTAGCATGAATACTGTTAGTTTTTTTACCAATATTTGTATGTATACTATTAGTTTTAATGGAATACTAGTATGTGCTTATACAATTAATTTTTGATTGGATGTAGATATAATGTTAGTTTGATTAGAATACTGGTATACATACAGTAATACATTTTATTTTTTATTGGAATATTTATAAATTTATTGTTAGTTCGATTAGAACATTAGTCTATAATTTGGAATATAATTAATTTATGATTGGAATATCGGTAGATATGCGGTCACTTCTATTGGAATACGGGTAAATATATTGGAATACAAATATATTTTAATAACTTTATTATTAAATGGGTATACCATGTACCTTCCCCTTTTTAATATATACTAGTTTAAGTGTACGCGCTTTGCGCGTGATTAAAACGCGTACCTCATTTGACAACAAATACTACAGAAAAAATTTGGACTTAGTTACGAACTTCGTCATTAATCCGTTGCTAAATTACTTGCCGTTAAATTTTATACCCCTTGTGTATGTGCTTTGCATGCGCATGTCATCGTCAATAAGTAAAAAATGTAGTATACAAGAAGAATAAATTGTTGTAAAGTATTATTTGATAGACTTTATCATTGGCGACTTTATGGTAAAAACTCCTATTAATAATTATTTGTATGATATTATTTTGTATCTCTTTAATTAAAGTACTTTTGAATCATGACACATATTTATTTAGACTTATATTTTCATCACACTTCTTACCAAAATAGCCTATATATTTTTGTATAAGATTACACTAATTTAATGTCTAAGAAAATAACAAATGATATTTTTGTCATTGTGGAATCTTTTAGTGAATCGAAAAGGTTCAATCAACATATCTAAGGACCTTATCATTTTTACTTTTTATATTATTTATTTTTTCCACTGAATTTATAATATGTATTATGTAAAAAAAAATATAAAATAAATTAATTAGATTATTTTTATTTCCAAAACTTTTGTAAACGAATTGTATTAAACTTTATCAGTGGCGACTTTATAGTAAAAACTCCTCTTATTAATTATCTGTATGATATTGTTTCGTATCTTCTTAATTAAAGATACTTTTGAATCATGACACTAAATAACATATTTATTTAGACTTTCTATCTTCAGCATATTTTTACCAAAATAGCCTATACATATTTTGTATAAGATTATACTTATTTAATATTTAAGAAAATAACAAAAATGACTTTTTCGTGACTTTGAAATTTTTAGTGAATGATAAAAAGTTAAATCAACATTTCTAAGGACCTTATCATTTTTATTTTTTTATATTATTTGTTTGTATTTATAATATGTATCCTACAAAAAATTATAAAACAAATTAATTATTGGTTATATTTCTAAAACTTTTGTAAACGAATTTTACGTAAGTCTTTTCTAAACATAATTTGCTAATTTGTTTTCTTGTAACTACAGTTAGTTAGTGAAGGACTCCTTCCTATTATTATGAGACAAAACATGTTTCTTTATAGTTGCTAGAATAAGTTAATTCTAACCCATCTTTTTAGGAGATTCACATGTGCAATTTAATTCCATTTGAAAAAACAAATAAGCAATCCAAAGTTCCGAACAACTCTTGTAAATAAACAAATAAAATTCTCTCCTTTAATTTAATATATTTCAGAGTATTAATGATGCATTGTTACCATGAGAGATAAAATTTCTTCCTAAATGGTAGTGTTTCTTTTATAAGGTAAAATTAAAAAATATTTTGAGAAAATAGTAAATAACATTTTTGTCTATAAAAGCGTCGTGCCAAACATATAATAGAATAAATATTGGAGAACGTCAAACAAAATATTTTACAGGAACCCTTTTCTGTAAAATTTAAATATTAACAATTCTAAGTTGTAAATTAGCACATATTACATTAAATTTTTAATTGTTTAGAGTTCAGCTATTTATGTTTCACAACCTATAAATTTTTTGCAGTTTTAATGTAGTTGTTATCTCAAAAATATACAGAGGATCACACGTGCACAAACATGCATATATTACAAATAGCGAAAGAAGCATCGACTTTAGATAATTTTAGCATGTCGAATAACTCATGAAAATCGCCAAGTATTGGATTAATGAACTTGACAATTACTGTGTAAAATTATAATCCTATATAAGAAGAAAAAACTGTATTTAGGAAAAAGAATAATTTTACTTTGTAGAAGGGCTAGAAGAAGCAAATTGCACTATTATTATTATAATAAAAGAGAAATTAAACCACATCATAATTAAGCAAAAAAATCTCTGCACTTTAAATGAACATAAAAGCATACCCGGTCGACTGACACTATAGATTGCAATAAAACTATGGAAAGCATAAGCAAGAACTTTAGCGAAGAGTTTATGCGGAGTTCTAAATTGAAAGTCTTAATTATTATTAGATATTAATTCATGAAAATATACTACAAAAAATAAAGCAACAATAAAAAGCTAAACCTAAATCAAATCAAAACAAACTATGAAACAAATTGGACAACTATACGTTTTCAATTCTCCAAGTTTACTTGGAGATATGCTTATATAGTGACTTCTTCAAGTCTCCATATTTGGAAAGAAATCAAAGGGAATAAGGACTTTCTTTTAATAAATTTGTGCGTAATTATTAGGTGAAATATTATAAAAACAATTATGCAATAATTTGAGGAAAATAGTAAATGACAATTTTGTCTATTGTGGTATCTTTTAATAAAGGGTAAAAAGTTCAATCAACATTTCGCTAAGGGTCTTTGTACTTTTAATATAGTATATAGACTAGTCTCTCTGCACGTGCGTTGCACGTGTATTTTTATATTATTTTCTAATACAATATATAAAATAAAATACTAAAGACGTACATATTAGAATAACATGAACTTTAGTTATAAATTACAAATTGGATATATCAAAACCTAGTATTCTCTCGTAACTTTAAGAACCTTTGTTTAAAAAAATCAAAAGGCAAACTCTCTAACAAACTCTATCTCAATACTTCTAGCCATCACATTATCAATTAAATTTAGTTATGCCTCCCTTTTGAAGTTTGATTCCTTTTATAGACGATGTCAAAAGAAGCATTCTTTGATCAACTTTATCTTCTCTATATTTTTCAGACATAACAGTATCAATTGCACTTTGGAATAATTGGCTTCTCAAGGTTAATTGCTCTTTTCTAAAATATTCATGTCTGATTTTTTCTATTTTAAAGTACATATGATGCACAAAAGTTCCAGTGTCATCATATACCCCTATAAGTAATATTTATTTATACATCAATAAGTGTTACAGTTTAATCTCATAAGTGAATATGAAAGATTAAATTGCATAATAAGTTATTCTTTATCTAGTTAGTAAAAATTAGGTAATCAAATAAGAGAAAACAAAGGGAAAAGATCCATATATCCCATGTACTATTTAAAATTAGCCGATTTATTATTTTTCAATAAAATCGTAGAGCTCGATGTCTTTCTTAGGTGATCATAGTCCTTCCTTCACATTAGCCTTATCACAACAAGGAGCTCTCTCTTTCCATTAATTTAACAAATAAACATTTATAAGATTTGGAAAAAAATTAAAATAGGACCTAGATAAAGAGGAAAACATAGAAGGGATTGATACATATATCAAAATGGCCTTTAGTGTTGCCTTTTATTTTCCTGAAATGATCTACGTATAGTAAAAATATATTATCCCAATTTGTAAGAATTATATTGTCTATATTAATTTTAATTATTAGAAGTATATTGTCTATATTAATGAAATTATTTAAGGAATGCAACAAACTAAAAGTGTATAATAAGGACTCATAGAACTGTAGGAAAATATATGTGTGATTTCATTTTTTCTTAAATATTTATAAGATCTCGACTACAAGAGCAAGAAGCAATTAATAGCAGAGTTATAAGTCATATGCAACATATTTCATCGAACATTCATATTCTGGAGCAATTTATGTTACGAAATGCTTTAGCACAAATCTTTTCGATACTTCATTAGAGTTGTCTTGTAATCGTGTTTTACATGGAGAACTTTGGGATAAATTAGAAAGATAGACAACGAAGAAAGTGTCAAATGTCAATGAGACCGAAGAGGATGATAGTTAAAGTTTCAACTAAACTTGAATGTGCAAATTTTTTACTTTTATATGGAGTTGTTTCACTCTTGAACTTTTTGTTTTGGTCAAATCATATTTCATATAAAAAATTTCATTTGTTTTGATATTGTTAACCTCTCCATGCAGGAAAATAGACTTAGTATCTGAAACACAAAGTTATAGTTAGTATATTAAAATATTTTAAATTATAAAAGCAGATATATTACCAATGGACTGCCTAATCCAAATAACATATTAGGAAAAACACATAACAGGGCATGGTTCTCATATACACACACTCACAAACAAACAAAAAAGGATTTCACCAACAAATTTACGTGGTTTTCTAACTTGGATAGTCACTATCATGGGCAGAATACAGAATTTTTTAACATACTTCCAAACCAGAAGACGTAAAAAAGCAAACATAGAGCAGGAAAGATGAAAATTTTACTTGTTTGAAACGCCATAGAAACAACGATGTTGAGGCTGACCTTCTTGATTGGGATTGGACTAATTGTTGCGGCTTGAAAAAGTGTCAAAAATTGAAGAACAAAAGAAAGTACAAATACTTATAAACAATAACGAAAGAGGTGAAGAAGTTTATTTATGTATTTTTTTTTTTGAAGGAGCGCATCCCTTGACATGGATAAGTAAAAGTTCTCCGAATAAACACATCGGTTCGTATGGATTTTCTGCACCAGGTACGGTAATTAGGTTTTTAGTAAGAGGGTATAAAAGTAATTTAACTTTTTAAATTAGGGGTTCCTGCTTTTAATATAGTATAGATTTACTTTATTGTAATTAGTCTAAAGAATGGTGCTATTTTATTTCATAGTTTGCTCTTAAAATGTATGAATGCTTTGCTAAAGGTGGAGAACTAGCACTCCAAATGAATGGAACCACCGCTAATGTCAATTACTACTAAAATTAAATTTTTAATTCGTCCAACGTAAAAGTTGAAATTTACTTTATTTGTTATAAATCTACCGACTTTTTTGATAACTAGCCCTAGAATACACATATTACGCGTGTACCCATATTAATAAATATATTTAAATATAATATTGTTAATTAATATTAAATATATTTGAGTTATAAAACAACAAGTAAAGATAATAATTCAAGTTAAAATATGATAAATATTAAGTCCAATGGAAGTCCTCCCATCAAAAGCAGCAGAGAAATAAAAATAAAAATATCATAAAATCTAGATGCATAAACCTAAAATTAAAAATTATTTTGTGGTCACCGACAGAAGTTTGAGCTTTACACCACTATCATCGCCTCCGGAACTACAACAACAAAAATCCAGTATAATCTTACATATAAGGTCTAAGAATGGATCCGACTTTAAATATATTTTTTAGGGGGGGGGGGGGGGGTTTGAACTCTATAATTAAAAGTATTACTACAAGTTTTCATTTAAAAAAACTTTAAAAGGGGATAGGACAAAAAAAAACTAAAAAGAAAATGGTTACCTCACACCAAAAATACCATTTACGTCTAGTTTTCTGATTCTTGACCATGTCATTCTCAGGCAGGCTACCCCTTATTTTTTTACCCCTCAATCTCTTTCTTTACCCCAAAGGTTTTATTTTTCATTTAAGTATAGTTATCTTTGATATTGTTCACAACAAATTTTTGTAGTACGAAAAAATAAACTGTAATAAAAATAATATGAAGAAAAAGAGATTTTATTGTTAAATATTTGTGAGTACATTTCTATGTACCCCTTGATTTTCCTCTATAAAATTATCCGTGATTCGAGGGCTTGAGAAGCATCTTTCTTAAATGTAGGATGATATAGACCTCCTTGTGATGTATTTAATTGCCAAGAATGTCGAGCAGCACTTTGTTGTTTCGGATTAATCTCTGGAAGAACTCCGTTGACCACTCTTTTGTTGAAGAGTTTTGCACTTGATGATTGATCTCTCTGTTTGTGGATGCCTTCACTAATTGTGGAATGCTCTTCTCCAACTCTAAATGTCCTCAAAGAGTTTTGTAACCCCCTATTTATAGTTGTAGAGGTTGACAGTCCAGTTACATATGAACTTTCTTGCTTGATTCAAATTGGCTTATATGAGTCATCAAACTTATCACACAAGCTATGTGATAAGCTTGCTTGTGATTGGCCAAGACATGTCATATTATACAATTGGCGACCTTTGATTGGTCATTGTTTTTTGACTAAGATTGCCACAATATTTTAACACGTGGCATCATCTTGTTGCCTTTGATTTGACTGGAAATGTCGTGTCACTTGACACATGGCATGAGTCTGGGCCTTAAGATGAAACGGACCTTGGGCTTGAAAATAATAAAATGGACTAATTTAATTTGTAAAGTCCAAATATTTAACCCAAATAAAATTAAGATTCAATCCAAATTTTGTATGGATTAAACTTAATAAATTTTATGTGTCTACAGATATCTTTGAGTAGGTCCTTATTACTGAAATGTCATTCAGATAACAAAATTTCCATGGGCCTTAAATGCAAATTTTGTCCCCAGGGTTAGTAGCATATCTGCTAATAAGTTTGAGTGCAATGAAGAAATAAAAAACAATAAGGTTTTTTTTTTCTAATTTTCCGTTTTGCACATTTGGGGAAGTATTTTCGTTTGCCGAAGGATGAGGAGAAGGAGGAGGAGTGCTTCCATTTGTCGGAGGAGTATGAGTGCTTGGCTTTTAGACGTCGACGTTTTCTTGAGAAGGAGGAGGTGTTTGGCTTACAATAAGAACGTGTCGAATGAAGAAGACGAGCCTAGAACAATCTTGTCATGAAAGCCATCGTAGATGAAAGTTCCAACAAACTAGAAGAATGTTGGGATTGAAAAATAAACCCTATAGACAAAAAGAATAAAGGCGTATGTGATAAAAACACTTAGAGGGTGTTTGGTTAAGTTTATAAACTGGTAAAATTGGCTTATAAGCACTTTTTGGCTTATTTATGCGTTGGGTAAAATTAAAAGTGCTTATAAGTTAAGTGCTTATAAGCCAAAAGTCATAAGTTGGTCTCCCCCAACTTATCAAATTTCAGCTTATAAGCACTTTAAGTTTGACCAAAATATTTAGTATTCTATCCCTAAAATACTTCTTTTTAAAACAAACTCTTCGTATACCTAGTTCTTTAGCTGCATAGTATTAATTTCAACACTTTTATCCAAACACGTAACTGCTTATTTTTTAAATCAGCTTCAACACTTAAAATTGTTTTTCAGCACCTAATGCTTACCAGCTACTCAAAATTAACTAAGCCAAATGGGCTCTTAAATAATCAAGACTTTGTCGATTTACTATTTTTACCTTTTTTGATAGAAGATTTATAGTTTCACCCTCTTTTGATGAAGTGCGAATATGAAATTTTGATCGGGCTTTTAAAAATTCGATAATAAAAGAATCAACATATATGGTAGCTATTTATGATCATTATGATTTTTGTGCTGGCAACACATAATTAAATGTGTCTTGTCTATATCCTAATTTACTCATAACAGATGAGAAAATTTTATTTTGTGTCTCATACAACCGACACTAGTTGTATAAGGAGTTCACAAATTTATGAGAGAAAAAGGAGTCTCACACAACTAATATAAGTTTTGTGAGACACACAATAAAACTTCTCGGCCTAAAATACTCTAAAATCTTTCACAACAGCTTGGAATCTAAAAAATGAATAGGAAATAGAAAGGGGTGAAGGAATAGAATGGGAGATGCATTTTGAATAAAATGACTCTAAGCATACGAAAGAACATAAGCTTTACCTAATACTATTTTGGAGTCGGACCGCTGACACCGCCAGTATAGGGTATTTTAGTAGAAGCACCACCGTCACAGGCAGAAGTTTGAGCAAAAGCACCACTATCGACACCTCCGAAACCCTAAAATTAAAAATTATTATTACAAGTTTTAATTAAAAAAATCCTTAAAAAAGGGTCATGGCTTTAAAAAACTAAAAATAAAAGGGTTACCTTACGCCCAAAAAATACCATTTACTTCCACTCTTTTGATTCATGGTCATGTCACTTCTTAGGCCGGTCATATCCTATTTTCCCCCTCCATCTCTTTCTTTACCCCAAGGGTTTTATTTTTCAATTGGGTAACCTCATCCTTGATATCTTTGAGAAGGCCTTTATTGCTGAAAGAAAATTCATTGAATAACATTCACGGGGCGTTATAGGAAAATTTCACCCCAGGGTTAGAAGCATATCTACTAATAAGGAATTTTTCGAGCTTTTCTATTCGCTCCTTTGGCGGAGGAGGAGGAGGAGTATTTTCATTTGCATGAGGAGAAGAAAGTGGAATATTTCAGTTTACCGATGGATGAGGAATGGATGAGGAGGATGATTGTTTTTGTTGCCGGAAAAGAAGGAGTATGAGTGTTTTCGTTCGTCGGAGGAGGAGTAAAAGTAACATTTGGCTTTTGGACTTTGTCGTTTGCTAGAGGAAGATGAGAAGCGTTTGGCTTACAGTAAGAACGTGCCAAATGAAGAGGATGAGCCCATAACAATCTTAAGATGGAAGCCATCGGAGAAGAAGGTGTTGTGATCGAAATAATCAGGGCGTCGTGCGGAAGCAAATAATTTTTGCAAGCCAAAGAAAACTATATTAAGATAAGCATATATTCTAACATGGTTTGGCCAATTGGCCTGCATATGAAAAAAACTAATATTGTAACGACCCGACCGATTATGAGAATTTAAGTTCCGTTCGACGGCATAAGGTCTTGAACAACTTCATATTTGTGTATCGACTTGCGTGCGTGGTCGAATTCAGTTACCGGATGATTCCGAGTCGAATTTGGAGGAAGGATTCTAGTTTCGAAGGTTAAGCGGTGAGAATTTGACTTTTGAGTAAACGGCTCCGGAATGGGTTTTAGATGATCTCAACAGCTTCGTATGGTGATTTTGGACTTAGGCGTGCGTCCGAATTTGGATTTGGAGGTCCGTAGGGTAATTTGGAGCATTTCGGCGAAATTTGGAAAGATGAAGTTTGAAAAATGGAGAAGTTTGACCAAGAGTTGAGTTTTGTGATATTGTCACGACCCAAACCTATGGGCCGTGACGGGCACCCGGTACCTTACTCAACCGAGTACCAACATAACATATCATTCTTATTGTACTTTCATTGGAAAATGGGCCAAACGGGCCATCATGGGCTAACAGAATAAACATAGAGGAATACTCAGTATAGGACGACCCAACCTGATATAAAAACTCATATCTATGACATACGGGCCTATAAGGCCGATGTGATCCATTATGTACTTAAAATATAGGCCGACAAGGCCATACAAGTATCCATATACAAGAAATCTATCTACAAGCCTCTAAGAGTACATACTTATCACAAAGGTCGGGGCAGGACCCTGCCATACCAAACAATACACGTCTAAATCATACTGACCAAACAAGCAACTCCGGAGCAAATGGAGCGCAACAACATCCGCTGATCTAATGGCCTATTTGGAGGACTCTTGACCTGTCTATCGGAACTTGCGGGCATGAAACGCAAAGTCCCTATGCAAAATGGACGTCAGTACAAATAATGTACCGAGTATGTAAGGAATGAAAATTAGTAAATAGTAGACATGGGAGAAATATGGAGTAAAAGACTCGACATGTAAGTCTGAATAACTCTGTGAATCATTAATATGTATAATGCCATGCATATGCGTATAAATGTCATGCCGTGTACATGTGTTCATAACATCATCAAGTCTCTGAGGGCATCCCATCATATCATCTCGGCTACTGTGGGCAAAATCATCAACGTATACCAGTTTATCAGGTGGTTGTGCGTATATAATGCCGTAACCTTTTCCCATATCCCATATCCCATATCCCATATACATATAATATACATATATACGCGTATATAATACCATCTGGTCATGGGTCAATGTACATGTATAAATGAATGCAATGCATGAGAAGTACGTCAATAAAATCTCTCGGAATGTCATAAGACCGTTATGCCTTCGAGTAATATCATGAAGTAAACCTTTTCTCAACCTACGTATTTTTTTGAGACCCGTGAACAGAAGATGTATTAATAAGACACATGGAAATTCAAGAACATAGGCACCTCTAATACTTCTATGAATAGAGTCATTTATGGAAGTTGTGCATTTGCTCATTTCGTTTGTATCATATGGATCATTCCAAAAAGAAAGAAGGGATAGTCTTAACATACCTGAGTCGATTCTCTTAACAATCTTTTTAACATACGGCAATCGCGATAAAACACATGATGGCAAGATCGGAGTAGGAAAAAATCCATATGATATTCTTGAAAAAGATTGCACCGTACTCACGTTGCTTAAGATGCTATGAAATCTTGTTGAATTTCCATGAAATCTTGTTGAAGATGCTAAAATTCTCACGTTACCAAGTTAGAGAGGCTTTATAAGTAAGTTTAAATTGGAAGCTCTTCACGTTACTTTAGAATGTCTCTTAAGTTTTGATATATCATATATATGATGTGGGCCCAGTTTATGTGGTGGCATAACCACATAATCCATAATGACTTAATCTTGCCACCTACTCTGTAATGACTTAAGAGTCATAAGGTTAGGGGTGGTTTGCTTCCACGTGGGGTTATATTTATCCAAAGATTTTAATTAATCTCCCACTAAAAATTATTAATTACCCAATTGTTCGCATAATTAAGAATGATCTCAACTTACTTAAAATACTACTCACTTTTAACATACCTTATACACCTTACTATCATGGTCATGTGGTACCTTGTATGTCACTAGTCCATAAATATCGGGTATTTTAGCTCGGGCCGTATTTTATCCCAACATGTCAAACTTTGACGAAAATTCATTTTCTTTGATTTGCTTACCCTCTCACCTTCACGAATTTACTCATCACTTGTTTGAAATAGCATAATGCTTATAACCTCAAAATAATCTCATTCCCGAGCTCACGTCGATTAACTTACGATAAAACTTTAAGGTACAAAAATGCGGGATGTAACATCTCATTTCCGAGCTTTCATCAATTTACTTATGGCGTACTTTTACGTACGAAAACATGGGTTGTAACTGATATCGGGGTCGGAATGCGACTCTGAGAGTTGAAACAACTCCGTTATGTCATTTGGGACTTGTCAGCAAAATTTAGCGTCATTCCGGGTTGATTTGATAGGGTTCGGCACGAGTTTTAGAAGTTGAAAAATTTGGAAGTTCATAAGTCTGATTCTTGACGCGATTCATAGTTCTTCATTGTTTGACATGATTTGAGGCCCCGAGCGAGTCCGTGTTAGGGCATAGAACTTGTTGGTATGCTTGGACGGGGTCTCGGGGGCCCTGGGCGTGTTCCGGTCGAGTTTTGGATGTTTTTCATAGTTTTGAGAAAGCTGTTTCTGGTGTTTCGCACCTGTGATACTTTGGAGCGCAGGTGCGGCTCTGCTTCTGCGTGAGCATGGCTGCTTCTGTGGTCATGAAGGCCTGGGAACTTGCTCGCTTCTGCATAGGCTGGCACGTAGGTGCGAAGGCCACTTTTGCGGTCTAGCGATTGCACCTGCGAAGAATCTCGCTTCTGCGGTGCCGCTGGTGCGGCTGTAAATTTGTTGATGCGGTCCCAGGCCTGGTTAGCTGAGTTCGGAGATGCGGACTCTTTCTCACAAATGCGGTTGCTTGTCCGCAGATGCGGAAGTTCTGGCAGAAACATTTAAGTCGAAGGTTTGGGCATTTTCTTCATATTTTGAGTTTTAGACTTCGGTTTGGGAGCTTCTTTTTGGGTTTTTCAGGCAAATCGATTGGGTAAGTGTTCTTCACCTAGAATTTATTATATTCCATGATTTTATCTTTATTTTTATCATTTAATTTGTGTTTTGAGTTGAGGAAAATGGAGGTTTTTGAAGAAAATTTTCAAAATGAAAAATCATGATTTGAGGGACGAAATGATATCGGAAATTGATAATTTTAGTATGGTTGAACTTGTCACACCTCCTTTTTCCTACACCCCCGCAAGGGTATAAGGGAGTTTTTCCAATAAAAGGACAATCGATACGGGATTATTTATTAGATTCAGAGTCGCCACTTGGGATAATTTATGGTGTCCTAAGTCACCGGTTCAAATCCCGAATCGAGGAAAAGATTGACTCTGTTCTACAGTCCGCGAACAAGAAATCCGGGTAAGGAATTCTGTCAACCCGGGAGAAGGTGTTAGGCATTTTTCGAGTTCCGTGGTTCTAGCACGGCCGCTCAACTGTTATTATTGGCCTAATTATCTGATTTTAGTACATGTTTTAACCTATGTTTTAATTTTAACTTTATAACCGTTTTTATTTAATTATTTTTTAGGAAGATTTCAACGTTATTTAAAACATATCTTGAACCGCGTCACATAAATGCACCCGCGATCCTTGACACATTTTATCTAACATTGTTGGGATTTGGATTTGGGTCACATAAATGCGCACCCGAGTTTAGGAAGGTAAATTATTAAAATAACGTGCCTAAAGCAACTACGCATTTGCAACTTTGCGAGGGCCATGGAAATTTGCTAAATGGCTCGCCTCGATTTCTAAGAATAAACAATATTAATTAAACGAGGGCCATGCAATTGAGATTTTGTTTGGCACGGCACACCTCGATTTATTTTTAAAGGGAATTCAAACTAAACTTTGGAGGGCCATAAGCTAGTTGTGTTGTCTAATATGGCTCACCTCCCAACTTTACTAATTAAAAACCCAATTGATTAATCTAATTAATTAAGGACGAACCTAAAAGAATTCAGAGTACTCCATGTTAAAGCTATTACTAAATTAGCTACAAGGCATCCTGCTTACTAGGCAATTTGCCTGAAAGGATTTGGCTTCTTCAACAGTCTAAACAAACGAAGGAAAGGGACCAAAACAGGCCCAAAAGGAATCCAGCTGCATAATTCTCAACTTGCAAGTCTCTTCAGACTTGGGCCCAAGATGATCCCAAGACTTTCAATAGTCTGAGATTGATGAGTAAGGACTCGACCTCGAGTCCCTAAAGCACCCTAACTGCGTCTAAAAATTAAGGGTACCGATGTGAACTCAAACGACCATCGTCAACACCAATGTATATGCAATTAATTTTTAGATGAGCCTTTTAACTACTTAATGGACAACTTTATGAAATCTGGGCAGTGACAATTCCAAAAAAACAATTGAAAGTTTAACTTTGATAGCTATGCCATATACAACTTAAAATCTCAAGGCTTCAAGCAATGACATAGAGATTTAAGACTACATGGTATTCCTCAAGGCAAACAAAGAACAAGACAAACTATTTGAGATATATCATGCACGAAATTTAGAACCCTTTTTATTTGAGCACTCAAAGACCTTTGATGATATCATTTGAAACTGCTACCTAAACAAATTGCCTATTAAATGCACATGAGTGATAAGATTTAAAGAATACAAAACCAAATCATACGCCTAAGAGGAGTCAAATTCTTTGAATTCAGCATTGTCCATGCACCTTTACTCGATCCAAATCCCTTCTACCCTATTCCAATTCCCATACCAAACCATAACCAATCATGCTAGGCTTCAAGCCTTGAACCAAAAACCTCAACACAAGCAGCAAATAAAGCTGGACATGTCAGTTATTTTAGGATCCAGCATTCAGATGTTTCAACAGAGCTGAGCACAAATTAAATACATACATCTCATACTTTCATAGAAAAACTAACAGGACTTTCACATAATTAACTAACCAACATATGAATGAAACGAAATAGCAAGGGAAACTAAGATTTAATAACATGAATCTTCTGTTATATCCACGTTCACTTGTACACCCACATTCTACAGATTAACCAAAAGGCATAGTGTTGCCTGGAAATAAAAAAGGAAATAAAGAAGTGAGGATTCAGCACAGATCAGCAGTAGTATAGCAGAACCCAGCACCAGCAAAACCAATTTCAAGCCAGAAAAATGATGTGAAGCAGTCAAAAACAGTCTCAATCTAACAGTAACTACAACAACTTCAAACCAAACTAAAAAAAACCAAATTCAATCCATTTCAACACTAGATGAATCAGAAATTGCTTCAGCAAATTGAAAACCTCAAGAATCACAGAAGAAACTGAATGGAACAGTAATTTTTATGAAATTTCAGCCGTTTTTGGTTTTTCTGAATTTTTATCCCTTACAATTTGACTTCAACCTCAAGTAACAATGCCTTTATAGGCAATCCATTAGGGCAGCCTAAAAGAAATCAAATTTGCATTTGAACCCTTTTGGAATTCTTGTTTTTGCTTAGAAATCCCTAGGTAAAATTCAGAGCTTCTCCTAAGCCCCTACCCCAGCTTCTAGGAAGCTTCCCAAGTTAGTTACATCAGAGAATCCTTAAGCCAATTACCTAGACTACCCCTTTAACCCCTGAAAATTACCCCTGAACCTAAACGGGTCATGGGTCAACTTTGACCCAATGGTTCAGACCCAAGATGAGTTGGAACTGACCCAAAACTAAAATTGAACTCAGAAATCCAATTAGCCCAAACTAGCCCTTATCTAATTAACAAACTATAAGCACCAAATAACACATGCTGAAATTAAAAATTAGCCTAAATGATTTACTAACTAAAATTAACCAAACTAACAAATTTAAACTAATCTGATTACAGACTAACTGCATTAGTTAAGAAAAAGACTCACAATTACTCATGCATGAACAAGTACCTCTGGAATGAATAAAAGGTTAAGAAGAAGAGAAGAAGCAGAGACGTAGAAAAAGAAAAAAAATTGAAGAAAAGATAATAACAAAAAAAGGAAAATACCTAAAAGCCCCAGACAATAAAAAGTTGCGACGAATCTTCAAATCCTCAGATTTTTCGGCCAAATCGGATGTTAATCGTGTGCTCTTGCAAAGAGCACACGAATAAAATCGGATTAGACCCGAAATTTCAACAAAATCTTGACTCGGGATTTTTAGGGTTCATCTTCGATCTAAAATTCGAGAAGCTCCAGAAAGATTCGAAGGGAACTGACCCGGGATTTGAGAAGAGGGGGTCGTGGGGCTTATGGGGTGTTAATTTGGGAGGGGTTAGAGGTGGCGCCGCCACCCTAAAGCGGTGGGAAGAGGGGGTGGCTGCTAGGGTTTCAGGAGTGGTCTCTGAAGATGTGAAATGAAAGAGACGATGAGAGGAGGGGCTGGAGGGGTTCGGACATTATTATACTACCCATACCCATAGTTCCCAACCGTTGGATTTGAAGGAAATCAACGGCTGGGATTCAACCAAAGTTAAACGGGGTCGTTTGGGCCAAGGACGGGGTCGTTTGGGTTATGGATGGGGCAGACCGGGTATCTGGGATGGAGTTGGGCCGGGTTTGACCGGGTCATGGGGGGGGGGCGGGGGGACTCGTTGGGCTGAAGTAATTTTAT
>NW_017671144.1:141365-205377 GCF_001879085.1 Nicotiana attenuata | reverse complement strand
GCCGGGTTTGACCGGGTCATGGGGGGGGGGGGGGGGACGACTTGGGCTGAGAATTTTAATTGATTTTGCCCAAACTGACTTCTTATTCCTTTGTTTTCTTTTCTTTTTACTTCTTTTTTTTTAATTTCTTTCAAATTAAAAATAAAATAATCCTAAATTAATTCCTAATCAATTTATGCTATCCAAATACATTGACTAGCTCTAAATAACAATTACCACAAATAATTAAAACCAAATTAAGGAAAAACTACCAAAATTCAAAATTAAAATTAAAAAGTGCAAAATAAACTACTTTTTTGTGATTTTTCCATTTTTATAAAACAAACTAATTTAACAAAATAAAATTGAATCCTAAATGCAAATGCAATATATTTTTTTTATTTTTATAAATTAAATTAAATTAAACATGCGCAGATAAATGCTAACAATAACAGAAAAATGCTACAAAAATCTACGAAATTGCAAATAATGGGAAAATTCATTTTGTTTTGAATTTGTGGGAGTAATTCATATAGGCAAAAATCACGTGGTCACAGCCGCCCCTCTTTTCTCGGAAACACGAAGTGTTTTCGTGCAAATATAAAGTGAGCGGATACGAGCGATTTTTGCCCATTTGAATACTCCGTGGGAAGCATTTTTTGAAAGATTTGCCGCACCCTGCTTCCGAGGTTGCCTACATATCCTTGTATATAAAGGAATCAGGTCAGTGTAATTCGGGAAGTTTCGGTAGCCGGGACTACCATGAAGCTGTGGTTTCACTGTTGCTGCTGCTGCTGCTAGTGCTTACTGAACCCCTTATTACACCATGTCAAAAATAAAAGAAGCTAGGCTAAACTATGATCTATGAATTACAAGAGCCTATCTATATCTTCAAACTTGATCTTGCAGCTCATGTTGCCATGTTGACTTGTATTCTCTAGGTGAACTTCCTTTGTTGCCGACTTAAATTGTAATTTTGAGATGTTTTCCCTTTTCTTTAGGTGGGCGCCTGATTGCCAAAACTTGAGTTGTATTCCCTTGTTCTCCAGGTGGGCGCCTGATTGCCAAAAATTTGAACTGTATCCCCTTGTTCTCCAGGTGAACGCCTGACTACCAAAAACTTGAATTGTATCCCCTTGTTCTCCAGGTGGGCGCCCGATTGCCAAAAACTTTAACTGTATTCCCTTGTTCTCCAGGTGGGCTCCTGATTGCCAAAACTTTAACTGTATTCCCTTGTTCTCCAGGTGGGCTCCTAATTGCCAAAAACTTGAGTTGTATTTCCTTGTTCTCCAGGTGGGCTCTTGATTGCCAAAAACTTGAACTGTATCCCCTTGTTCTCCAGGTGGGCGCCTGATTGCCAAAACTTNTAATCCTAAGTTAATTCCTAATCAAATTATGCTATCCAATTACATTAACTAGCTCTAAATAACAATTACCACAAATAATTTAAACCAAATTAAGGAAAAACTACCATAATTCAAACTTAAAATTAAAAAGTGCAAAATAAACTACTTTTGTGATTTTTCCATTTTTATAAAACAAACTAATTTACTACTAATTTAACAGTGTAAAATTAAATCCTAAATGCAATATATTTTTTTGTATTTTTATAAATTAAATGAAATTAAACAGGCGCAGACAAATGCAAACAATAACAGAAAATGCTACAAAAATCTACGAAATTGCAAATAATGGGAAAATTTATTTTATTTTGAATTTGTGGGAGTAATTCATATAGGGCAAAAATCACGTGCTCACAGCTGCCCCCTCTTTGCTCGAAAACACGAAGAGTTTTTGTGTAAAGATAAAGTGAGAAGATACGAGCGATTTTTGCCCGTTTGAATACTCCGTGGGAAGCATTTTTTGAAATATTTGACCGCACCCTGCTTCCGAGGTTGCCTACATATCCTTGGCTATAAAGGAATCAGGTCAGTGTAGTTCGGGAAGTTTCGGTAGCTGAGACTACCATGAAGCTGTGGTTTCACTGTTGTTGCTGCTGCTGCTACTGCTTACTGAACCCCTTATTACACCATGTCAAAAATAAAAGAAGCTAGACTAAACTATGATCTACGAATTACAAGAGCCTATCTATATCTTCAAACTTGATCTTGCAGCTCCTGTTGCCATGTTGACTTGTATTCTCCGGGTGAAATTCCTTTGTTGCCGACTTAAATTGTAATTTTGAGATGCTTTCCCTTTTCTTCAGGTGGGCGCCTGATTGCCAAAACTTGAGTTGTATTCCCTTGTTCTCCAGGTGGGCTCCTAATTGCCAAAAACTTGAGCTATATCCCCTCGTTCTCCAGGTGGGCGCCTGATTGCCAAAACTTGAGCTGTATCCCCTTGTTCTCCAGGTGGGCGCCTAATTGCCAAAACTCTAACTATATTCTCTTGTTCTCCAGGTGGGCTCCTGATTGCGAAAAACTTGAGTTGTATTCCCTTGTTCTCCAGGTGGGCTCCTGATTGCCAAAAACTTGAACTGTATCCCCTTGTTCTCCAGGTGGGCGCCTGATTGCCAAAACTTGAACTGCATTCCCTTGCTCTTCAGGTGGGCGCCTGATTGCCAAAACTTGAATTGTATTCCCTTGCTCTCCAGGCGGGTGCTTGATTGCCAAGACTTCAACTTATTCCCTTGCTCTCCAGGTGGGCGCCTGATTTCCAAAACTTGAATTGTATTCCCTTGCTCTCCAGGTGGGCGCCTGATTGCCAAACTTTAAATGCATTCCCTTGCTCTCCAGGTGGGCGCCTGATTGCCAAAACTTTAAGCTTTTCTTCGTGCAATAGGGAAGTTGGTAGTAAGCTTTGAAATCCCTTCTTACTTGCTTAGACAAGGCTGACATTGGACAAGCCTTAGAGAAATAAACCCAAAAGAAATGAAATGCAATGACTTTGAGAGTTAGGAATAAAGAAGAAAATCCAAAACTGGATGACTGTTTGAGGGAAAAAGAAAAGAGACTTATCTGAATGGAGCAGCTGGTACCAATTACCATGACATGCATTTCGGATTAATCAGCCCAATCTATTCAACCAATCACCTTTCGGTTGTCATACTTTGTGCCCCAAGATCTTCATAACCCAATTTCTTTGCCCAATCGCAGACCTTGTTCGGCCTACGGTGCCTTGAAGGGTTTTCACCGACAGACCTCTCTCATTTGTTTATCTCTCAACTCATCGTCGCCTTACGGTGCCCGTGAGGGTTTTCACCAATAAGACTCTCTCATTTTTCATTTTTTCCTGCTTAAACTAGAGTGTTGCCCCTGATACGAATCACCTCTACTTGCTTGACTTGACATCTCTCGAAGACTGATCGGAAGGTCTTTCTTTGGACCGTAATGTGGGCTTTGGATAGGGTTAAAAAGAAAGGGTGTCACAAAAGCTCAAAACAGCTTAAATTGGTTCAAAATTACAACTTTCAGAATTAGATTTCTTACAACAACCACAATTTCTGCCCCAGTTTCTTTGCTTGGGGAATTTGGATTTTATTTTGATGGGACCGAACCGTGAGGCTGCCTACGTATCCTTAAAAGGAATCAGGTCGAACGTAGTTCATGACATAGGAATTGCTTTGTGGTTGTTACTTCTCTTTTTTTTCTTTTCTTTCCCTTTTTCCTTTTCTTTTTCTGTCTTTTCTTTTTTTTCTTTTTCTTTCTTTTCCTTCTTTTTGTCTCTTTTTCTCTCTTTTTCTTTCTTTTCCATTCTTTCCTTTTCTTTTCTCTTCTCTTTTCTTCTTTACTGCTTTGCTGAATTTCGCTACTGATTCCAAAAGAGGGGTATGAAAGGAAATAAATAAGGCTCAAAGGGGTAACAAAGGATAAAGTGTTTAGATAGCAGAACAAAATGCCTTCGTCATTCCAATCTTCAAAACATGCCAAGTACAAACAAACACAATTTAACCAAAGAAATCATACATAATATCTTTTGACCGCATCAGAATTGATAGTCATTTCTACGCATTTGCCTTCTATATCTGTTAAATACAAAGCACCATTGGACAACACTCTCGTTACAATGAACGGCCCCTGCCAATTTGGGACGAACTTCCCTTTTGCTTCAGCCTGATGTGGAAGGATACGTTTTAATACTTGCTGACCCACCTCAAACTTTCGGGGACGCGCCTTCTTGTTGTATGCTCTGCCATTTTCTTTTGATACAACTGGCCGTGACATACTGCCACCAGTCTTTTCTCATCAATCAGACTTAATTGCTCCAATCGGGTTTTGACCCACTCATCAATCTTTGCTTCATCATCACACTCTATTTCTTGGATTATTATTTCAGAATTAGATTGGCTTTTAAAACTTGGCCGAAGATTCCTCATGCATGTCATGTCATTGAAACCAGCGTAAAAGAACTGTACAAAGAAGAAAAAAAATCAAAAATAAAAACTGTCAGGAGTGATGGAAAAGGGAAATTGCATTTCATTGAAAATAAAGGATAACAGTGTTTGTACATCAAACAAGCGAAAAGTAAAAATTTGGGTCACAACCCTGGAATGACCCGAATAGAAAGGAAAACAAAGCAAACTACCAAAACTCCCTCCGAGTAGGGAGAGGAGCGGCTTCCCAATTGCTAAGCTTCACATTCGGCCCGACAAAATGCACCTCTTCATCACCAGAACCTTCCCCAATTTCTACCGTGTTCACTTCATCAAATAGACTTTGGACCCTCTCAAATCAACTCTTCATCAAAGAACACCACAGGCTTTGAAACTGCTGACACCGGACGCTTCACTGCCCCTGACTTGACGAAAGTCCTGAAGAGGTGTGGGATAGGCCTAGAGAGCGACCATGCCTTCTTTTCCAACTTTGTAGCCTTCTTCACATCATCCCCTGTAGGCTTGAACCCCAGACCAAATGTACCCATATTTTCACGTAGAGATACTGGCTGCACGATACCTTGCAAAGATGCGCCCAGACCTTTACCCGGCACAAAACCATACTTCAACATCTCATTAGCTACCATGAAGATCGAAGGTGATAGCCTCGGCCTTGGAATGCATTTTCCTTCAGGAATCTTTTCGACGGATATTGTTTTGAAAGTTTGATAAACTAAAGATCCTTTATCATCTCCAGCCTCAATAAATGGAACAGATGAATCTTCATAAAGGGATAAATCCTCCTCACCATGCACAACTATTTCTTGTTTGTCCCGCTCAAATTTCACCATTTGATGTAGAGAAGATGGCACTGCCTTAGCCGCAAGTATCCAAGGTCTACCCAATAACAAATTATAAGAGGCAACCACGTCTAGCACTTGAAATTTCACACTGAAACCAACTGGCCCTATCACATATTAAAGCATTATATCTCCAGCAGAAGCTTTTCCTTCCCCATCAAAACCTCGAACACATACGCTGTTCATGTGGATTCTTTCGGTGCCGATCTTCAACTTTTGCAAAAAAAGCATCAAAGACATCGGCCACCTAGTAAAAAACCGACAGTCGATGAAGAAAAATGCTTCAATTATGGACATCCCAGTGGGCCCCCTCACATCAGTTTTTCGAGAAAGAAGAAATAAGAATTGCTTTTAACTTCCTATCGGCCCTCTTCTCTGTTCTAGGTCCTTTCCTCACTGAGGACCATGGGCCAATAACTTCAGATACAAAGCATGATTTTTCCAAGACGTGCAAGGCGCCCCCCAGCCTTCCAACGGGAAAGACTTCAACATAAAAGTAAATTTCCGTTCTTCCTGTTCCCGCGGCAGACGTATGCTCAGTTGAAGCTGGATTTAGAAAGGATCAGCAGCGGTGCATATATGATATTTTAAGGACAAGAAATAGTGGATTGAAGAAAGCCCTGTATGGATTGAAGCAATCCCCGAGGGCGTGGTTTGAGAAGTTCAGTAAGGCCATAGTTTAGTTTGGCTACAAAAGGTGTGCTTCTGATCACACACATTTCGTAATAAAGGGTGAGAAAGTGAGCCGGATCATAGTAAATGTTTATAATATTGTGGTCACTGGTGATGATGTTGATGAGATTGCAAGATTGAAGGCTTACCTGAGCCGCACCTTCGAAAGCTCTCTTTCGAGAGCCTCTTTTGTTGGGCTCGGCGGCCCCAATCGCAAGGCTAGATCCAGATCCCCCATAGCCTGTTCAGCATGAGGAATGGCTGGCGGAGCATCAGGATTTCCTTGATCCATTCTCAAGATCTCAGGCCCCCCTACCAACTCGCTCCCGGTGACATTAGGCACTACCTCATTTGGACTGGAAATAATATAACTGTCCATAAAACAAATCATTGCTGTGTTTTCGGTCTCGTTGAATAAAATGCAAACGAAATGACTTACTAGCCACAGTATATCCCCGACACAACCTACATTCACAAACGATAGTTGTTTAGAAATTGAAAAAAAAATTGAGACGAGGATTTAATGATACGTATTATGTGAACTTTTGGGATCATAGAGAAGAAGGAAAAAAAAATGACAAAACAAAAACTACAAAGGAAAAATAATAGAATCTCACTCATTTTCAGGTAAGATTTACTTAGCTCGCTCCTTGCTCGCGGAGCAAAAAGAAAGTGGACAGAGGGCAAATATTTGCACTGGATCCATTATCAACCAACACCCTGGTGACAAAATAATTTTCGCATTTCACCGTGATACAAAGAGCTCGATTGTGTTCCGTACCCTCTATAGGAAGCTCATCGTCTGCAAAAGTGGTCCTATTTGCTTCGAAGATCCTGCTAACAATCTTTTCTAATTGATTCACTGTGATCTTATCAGGAACATGTGCCTCGTTCAGAATCTTCATTATGGCCCTGCAGTGTTCATCCGAATGTATCAACAAAGATAACAGAGAAATATTAGCTGGAGTTTTCCTTAATTGTACAACAATGGAATAGTCTTCCACTTTCATCTTTCTCCAGAACTCCTCGGTAACCGGTTTCTTCACTGGCATTTGGCTATCCTTGGAGAGCTTGGCCTTCCTTAATTCTTTGGAGGTATGACATCCTCCAAAATGAGTCGGTCCTCCGATCTCAACAAATTCTTCCTCCACTTCTTTTCCCTTGTGTGTTATTATTGCTCGTTTGTAGTTCCACGGGACATCCTTTGTCTCAGCCGCTGGCAACTGAGTCGCTGATTTAATAGCAACAGGGGTAATGGGAGACCTTTTCACAACTACAACAGGCTTGCTTGGCATCCCTGGTACCACCAACTTTGGCTTTTTCCAACTTTCCCCGACACCGTTCGAAGACCCTTTTGCAAACATCACACGTTTTCTAGATACCTCATCTTGCTCCACAATCTTAGCGGGTTTTTCAATTTCAACGGGAGGCCCGAAATGAGGAGTGCAACAGTATGGATCCGAAGTCTTGAAAGTTGGTTTTGCAGCATAGTATTGGGCATCAGGAACTTTGAACAAGGTTTCACTAGAAGATAAAGGGATGGTGGCATGGGGAGGAGCTGCAAAAATGGGAGTAGTTAATGACGCACGATATGAAGCTGTATGGGTGGGTGGAGCATGAAAAGGCTGGGACAAGGTGCCAGGGTAGTTTTGGCAAGGGGTAAAGCCTGGGGCATGTTGAGGGGAAAGATCAATAGCATTGGGAATCTGGGATCGTGATGGTAGTGGGACGGAAGCAAGATTTTCAATGTAGTTGGTGGGGAATGAGGGTAGAGGATGCCCACTAATCCAAGCCTGGTACATCTCTATTATCTGGCGTTTCAACCTTCGGGCCTCTTCTTTCAACTCAAATTCCGATTCCACAACACCTATGCCTGATCCCTTACTAGTCATCGTTGTTTTGCTGTTTGACCTAGCGTGTATGGATGAGTCGCCAAAATACCACAAAGTAACCACCTTCCTGTGATTAATAACAAGGATAACTAGGAGGAGCAAACCAGAGCCAACATGTTAGCGTTAGGGCATTTATCAGGTAATAACATCACATTGCGTGCAATGCACCTAGCAACAATTAACGGTTCTAGAATGACTTTGAGGGTCATAAGGTCATTTGGCATCATCCCAATTTTTTTCAATTCAATCTTCTCTTTTCTAGCACTTCTTGGCTTGCTCATTTTCCTTCCTTTTTCTTTCTAATTATCGCTCTTTTCTTTCCTCTCATTTCTCACGACCCACAACTTCACCCTCTTTTTTCCTTTTCTCTTTCTGTTTTTTTTCTTTTAATAAAAATGATTCGATCAAACCCTATGTAGGTTGCCTACGTATCATGACGCCGCATGAATCAGATCTTTGCGTAGTTAGGGAAGATCAGAAATAAAGGAAACAAACTAACGTTCTTTTTTTCTTTTTCTTTTTCTTTTCTTTTTACCTTAATGACTACTCTGATGAGAAAAGAGAAATGAAAGAAGCAAATCCTTTTTTTTTGATTTTCTAGACTCAATGACCTATTCTAAACTCAAGCTTAACGGACAAGTTTTTTTTTTCTTTTTTTTTCTTTTGAAACAAATTCTCCATTAAGGAAAAATCCTAGAAGAGAAAAATATTTTTGACTTTTTTTTTAGGAAGGAAATCATGTTGTTTTCTTTTTCTTCTATGTACAATGTCCTAAACTTCTAATGAAAATAAAAGAATTTTTTTTTTCATTTTTCATTAATTTCCCAAAGAAGAACTTCAAAAGAAAATCTTTTGGATTTTTGAAATTAATACCTTAAGGAAAACTCTTTCAAGAGGTACTAAAGAAACTTCTTTTTGTTTTTTTGAATTTTTAGTCTTAATATACTAAAGGAAATATGAAAGCAAAAATTTTCTATTTGGAGTTCTAGATATTAACTTCCTAAGGAGAAACACCTCAAAAGATTTTTTTTTTAGAATTGGTATTCTAAAGAAAACTTCCAAAGGAAATAAAAACGCAAAATCTTTTTTTTTTGATTTATAACACACTTTTTTTTCAATACAAATTAGAAAATACAATAACCAAAGACTCGACATTAATGTACAAAACTAGAAGGTAAAAAACAACATAAAAAGAAAAACAGACTCAAAACATCAAAAGAAAAAATCTCCTTAAGCAACTCCTGAATGGATGGTCCCGGGGTGTATGTCATGCTCGAACTCCGATAAGTAGACCCACACCTGTATGAGAAAATTAAGACCAAATAAAGTTAAAGACCTATAATGCTATGTGAGACAATAACCCTTCTAGTTGGATACATGCAAGACATGATTGTGACTATTTTTGCAAAATGGTTTATTTGGCCAAAAGATGGCTAGAAGTGCAAAATTTGGCTAAGACCCCGCAAAGCCAAGAACCTAAGATTTACTAGGAAGACCGAACCCTATGTGGGTTGCCTACGTATCACGCCCCGAAAGACGAGAATTAGGTATGTGTAGTTCGGGCAGATTGGATACGGTCGAGAATTAAAAAATAACTAATTCAGAGAAAATATGCTTTTTTTTCTTTTCTTTTGAAAACTGATGAAACATGTAAACTCTTTTTGAATTTTCTTTTTCCTCTTTTTTTTTGATTTTTTCTTTGGAAAATGATGGGGAAGTGCAAAATCTTTTTGAATTTTTAATTTTCTTTTTTTTTTCTTTTCTTTTTAAAAAATGTGACAGAAAACATAATCGGGCCCTACTTGCTTTATTTTTCACACTTCACCCTCTCTTTTTTTTTTCTTTCTTTTCATTTGCCCTCAACTATCATTGGTCCGCCAAATGACCTTTTTAACCTTGAAGAAATGCAACATGTAGCACATAGGATGCATCAAGATGGTCTGTTATTTTGGGAACACCTGTCCTAGACAGACCCAACCCCTATGTTGAGTCTCCAAAGTCAAATGCACATGATGCAGATAAGTGTTCCTACTAGGGATCCGGCATGAGGCTGAGTTATTCTAGGTTTAAACCTGGGTGTATTGTTCTAGACCTGGCTTACCCGAGCGGACAACTCGAGCCGAGGGGGGCAGCGTACCAGTAACCAAAAGATCATCCAGCTTTGCAACTTGTCCGTACCTCATTCTAAATTAGGATATGACACTAATAGAAAGAAGTCATGCCAGCATGCACTCCTCAGAACAGAGAAAAGAGGGGTTTCATTGCAGTTTATATACAGTTCAGATAATATCAAAGCGATAAAAGCAACATTTAGCACATTAGGCCCAAACATGTAATAAAATCAGACAATAAATAAAGACAAATATAACAATTATTCTAAGCTCGAATTCTTGAACCCTGAGCCAGAAGTTCTGGGTTCTTGTCCCCAGCAGAGTCGCCGGAGTTGTCACACCTCCTTTTTCCTACCCCCGGAAAGGGTATATAAGGGAGTTTTTTCCAACTTAAAGTGAGAATCGACACGGGATTATTTATTAGATTCAGAGTCGCAACTTGGAATAATTTATGGTGTCCCAAGTCACCGGTTCAAATCCCGAATCGAGGAAAGATTGACTCTGTTTTACAGTCCGCGAACACAGAAATCCGGGTAAGGAATTCTATTAACCCGGGAGAAGGTGTTAGGCATTCCCGAGTTCCGTGGTTCTAGCACGGTCGCTCAACTGTTACAAATGGCCTATTATTTGATTTTTTGTACATGTTTTAACCTATGGTTCAATTTTAACTTTATAACCGCTTTTATTTAATTATTTTTTAGGAAGATTTCAACGTTATTTAAAACATGTCTTGAACCGCGTCACATAAATGCACCCGCGATCCTTGACACATTTTATCTAACATTGTTGAGATTTGGATTTGGGTCACATAAATGCGCACCCGAATTTAGGAAGGTAAATTATTAAAATAGCGCGCCTAAAGCAACTACGCATTTGCAACTTTGCGAGGGCCATGGAAATTCGCTAAATGGCTCGCCTCGATTTCTAAGGATAAACAAGATTAATTAAACGAGGGCCACGCAATTGAGATTTTTGTTCGGCACGGCACACCTTGATTTATTCTAACTTCTAGACTTAATTATGAGGGCCATAGCTATTTGTTGTTAAATATGGTGCACCTCAAGTTCATGTTAGAGAGTCTAATTAATTTTGAAAGAGAAGAAACCCCAGGAGTTCAGAATATCTACTATGCTAAAAGCCAAAACTAAATTTGCTATCAGCAAACCAGCAAGCAAGGGAACTGGGCCAACGAAATCAAGCAGGCCCGAACAATGCCAAATACACAATTCTGATTCTGGGCAAGTCTTTTCATATTCAAGCCCAATATAAGCCCAAACTTCGTAGTCTTGGAATTACCAAGCTCGGGACTCAACATCGAGCCCCCACAGCATACGAGTAACGATTGAAAAACAAAGATCAAAAGCACATCCAATAGCTAATCGAGGAACTACTATGTACACCTCCAAATGCCATGATTTTCGAAAGCAATTAGAGGTCCAAGTATTGGGAACCATACAGCATGTAACTATGAACTTTCAAGCCCTGAGTTAACTTCAATTAAACCTTACATTAATAAATCTGTAGGATTCAAAAACCATGATTGTAAAACCACAAATCTGCTCACATTAGCAGTGAACAACAGTATTCAACCAACGAATTCTTCTCACAATTAAAGCTCTATTTTCCCCAAACACTGACAGCGCGCAACCCATAAACCAAACTCCAGTTTTACCTGAGTTCCCAAGAAATTCATACTAAAGCTTTCACATGATTCTTGCACAGTTCACACCATATCAAAAGCAAATATTAAATACACGAACATTGCTGTCTAGCCATACTTAAGCTTCATTTGTCAATATGACATTCTATGAATCAACATATACAACTTTGAATCAAACTGATCTCAAACCAAGAGTTTCTCATCTAATCATATTTACATGCTTCAAATACCCATCCACAAGACTCGCTTAATACATCTTCCAAACATCATATTTTAACATTGAAATAAACCTTTAATCTCCAACCCAAGCACAACTTCATAATATACAAGTAAACAGCTCATTTAACACCTATTATTATAGATCTACTACACAACATGAAACAGTAAAAGAACATAGAAAAAACTAAGTCGAATAAGCTTGTATTCCAACAAATTCCACTCGGATTACAGTCAACATTCAGTCAGTGATCAAGGACTGTAGAGATACCTGGAAATGAACAGAAATAAGAAATAAAGGTCAACAACAGTAGCAATAGCAGAGTCAGACCTAGCAGAACCAATTTCAAACAAGAAATGATGTGCAGCTGTCCCGAAAACCAGTTTCGACCGAGCAATAACCACAACAACTCAAACCAAACTTTTAAAAACCATTCAGTCCCATTTTACCCAATGAATCCAAGAATTGTTTATAGAAATTAAAACTTTAGAATCCAGAAGAATTCAAGAACAGTCATTTTTTGAGATATTTTTTTTAGCTGTTTTTGATTTTTTCTCCATTTTTTTCCCTTCCAAATCTGACTTCAACCCCAAATAACAATGCCTTTATAGGCAAGCCATTAGGGCAGCCTAAAAGAAATCAAATTTGCATTTGAACCCTTTTGGAATTTTTATTTTAGCTTAAAGACCCTTAGCCAAATATCAGATTTTCATATTCATCCCCCAACCCAGCTTCTTAGAAGCATCCTATTCTGTTACACTCAAGATTCCCTAGGCCAATTTCCTAGACTCCCCTCGAACCCTGATTAATTACCCCTGAACCAGAACGGGTCATGGGTCAACTTTGACCCAATGGTTCAGACCCAAGATGAGTTGGAACTGACCCAAAACTAAAATCGAATTCAGAAATCCAATTAGCCCAAACTAGCCCTTATCTAATTAACAAACTATAAGCACCAAATAACACATGCTGAAATTAAAAATTAGCCTAAATGATTTACTAACTAAAATAAACCAAACTAACAAATTTAAACTAATCTGATTACAGACTAACTACACTAATTAAGAAAAAGACTCACAATTACTCATGCATGACCAAGTACCTCTAGAACGAATAAAAGGAATTAAGAAGAAGAGAAGAAGCAGAGATGTAGAAAAAGAAAGAAAAATTGAAGGAAAGATAATAACAGAAAAAGGAAAATACCTAAAAGCCTCGGACAATAAAAAGTTGCGACGAATCTTCAAATCCTTAGATTTTTCGGCCAAATCTGATGTTAATCGTGTGCTCTTGCAAAGAGCACACGAATAAAATCCGATTAGACCGATATTTCAACAAAATCATGACTTCGGATTTTTAGGGTTCATCTTCGATCTAAAATTCGAGAAGCTCTAGAAAGATTCGAAGGGAACTGACCCAGGATTTGGGAAGAGGGGGTCGTGGGGCTTATGGGGTGTTAATTTAGGAGGGGTTGGAGGTGGCACCGCTACCCTAAAGCGGTGGGAAAAGGGGGCGGCTGCTAGGGTTTGAGGGGTGGTCTCTGAAGATGTGAAATGAAAGAGACGATGAGAGGGGGGGCTAGATGGGTTCGGACATTATTACTCTACCCATACCCATAGTTCCCAACCGTTGGATTTGAAGTAAATCAACGGCTGGGATTCAACCAAAGTTAAACGGGATCGTTTGGGCCAAGGACGGGGTCGTTTGAGTTATGGATGGGGCAGACCGGGTATTTGGGGTGGAGCTGGGCTGGGTTTGACCGGGTCTTGGGGGAAGACGACTTGGGCTGGGAATTTAATTGATTTGGCTCAAACTGACTTCTTATTCCTTTGTTTTCTTTTCTTTTTAATTCTTTTTTTTCTAATTTCTTTCAAATTAAAAATAAAAATAATCCTAAGTTAATTCCTAATCAAATTATGCTATCCAATTACATTAACTAGCTCTAAATAACAATTACCACAAATAATTAAAACCAAATTAAGGAAAAACTACCAAAATTTAAAATTAAAATTAAACAGTGCAAAATAAACTACTTTTGTGATTTTTCCATTTTTATAAAACAAACTAATTTAACAGTGTAAAATTAAATCCTAAATGCAAATGCAATATATTTTTTTGTATTTTTATAAATTAAATGAAATTAAACATGCGCAGACCAATGCAAACAATAACAGAAAATGCTACAAAAATATACGAAATTGTAAATAATGGAAAAATTCATTCTGTTTTGAGTTTGTGGGAGTAATTCATATAGGGCAAAAATCACGTGCTCACAGTCACACCCCGAACCTGGGCCTGGACGTAACACGGCACTCGGTGCCTTACTACATGTGACCGAGCGAACCAACTGGCTAGCTAAATCAACATGTGATATCAGAACATACTGAATGCGGAAGATAAACTAACACATGCTGATATACTGAAAGTCTAAATGATATAAATCAAATGCAGAAACACTAATATAGGCCTGAAACATATATGTAGCAACATTGCTTAACCTTACATGCATGTGACTCTGTCTAACTGTTACTCTAGTATATGAAGTCTCTAATGAAGTACTGAAAACACTGACTGTTTGAAAATACTGAAGACTGTAAGGTAATAATAATGCCTCGAAAGAACACCAAATAGCTGGTACGAGAATCCAAGCGCTCTAAATCGTCAACCTGTAAATCATTACCTACATCTTGAGATGCAGGCCCCGGGCAAAAAGGACGTCAGTACATTTGAATTGCACTGGTATGTAAAGCAACTGAAAGAAAGAATTATAAATGCTGAAACTGAATCTAAGCTGATAACTGATAATTGATACTGAAATGATAACTATTGAAACAGAAACTAAAACAATAACTGATAACTGATAACTGATAACTGATAACTGAACTGGACAAAGGAAGTAAGGATATGAATACTCCCTCTTCTGAATGATGAACAACATGTTTATCTGAATATTAAACTGCAACCTCAGGCCCAATATATATATGTGCACAACTGCGGCCTCGGGCCCAAGTATACGTATACATAACTGCAGCCCCAGTTCCAAAGATGCATAAAGCATAAACTGCGGCCTCAGGCCCAAAGATGCATAAAGCATAAACTGCGGCCTCAGGCCCAAATACAGGTGTTCAACATTCAGGGATTTAAAATTAGGAAACTAGAATCATAGTGCAATACGTGATAGTCGTGATAGTGAAATACTGAATCACACTGAGTTACATGATACTGGAATACTGAATAGGACTAGACTGAGACATGTATTCTTGAACTGATTATGAACACTGATACTTCAACTGTTTATGGTATACTGAGTAATCTATACTAAGACTCATGGGCATCAAACCCAAGTCTATATTGAATACGCACTGAGCTCACAACGTTCAGAATGAAAGTCATGAACAAGTTATGAAGCTAGAGAATAGAAGTTCTGCAATTATTCAAGGAGCTACGCTTAACTATATTTCTGAGGTAATTAGTAACGTGGTAAAAGAACATAGTGTAGGGAGAATCATTAACATGCCCAAACATAGAGAGTTAGCCTCAGATACCTTAACTTCCTGCTCTTGAGCGTAATACAACATTCGCCAACCCTTTCAATTTTAATCTATATTAATACAAGTCAAAGGGATTCCATATTAGCAATAATACGCATGTTTTGGTCCCTTAGGCGTTTTATCAAACACTTGGTGAGTATAAAGCTTCATAGCCCTCATTAATGGTGTTTCTTCACCCAAAAACCCATTCTCTTGCTCCTAGATAAATTCTGAGACCTCAAATTGCTATAATCAGTACCATTCTTTATCACTCATAAGGTAAACAATAACCTTAACCGATAATCAACAATCAACAACCCAAACCTATAACCGTTCATATTTTTCTATCAAACCCATCAACTGATATCTCATGGACTAGAATCTATAATCATTAATCCAATGCTAGAATCAATTAGAGGGTGAAGACATTACCTTTTTGAAGTTCAATCCCCTTGAATTCGAGTTCTAGGGTTCTTTCTCTCAACAATGATGTCCCAATAGAATATCTAATGATATGGAGGGTTTACCCATGTTAATAAGATATTGGGAAATTGAAATTAACTTAGAATCACCATTAGAACTTACCTTGGATGGTGGAGGGACCCTTAAGGAATTAGGTTTTTGAGAGCTCCCCTTTCTAGAGCAAGTTTTTGTGTTTTGGGGGTGGGGGGATGAAGTAGGGATTTAAAATGACCCCCCAAGTGCCCCCCCTCCCCCGCGCACCTGACCTCGCAAAATGGCAGTAACACTGCCACAAGTGCACGGTCGCGCACTGGACGCGCATATTGCGCACTATTCTGTAAAACACACATAACATTTTGCACAGAGATCCGTTCGGGATCCATAATATATCGTTGTAAATCTATTCAAAAGCCTACAACTTTCCTCTTTCGAGTTTTCCCAAATTCCTCACACATTTTCACTGACTGTTGCTGGAAGACAGACCTTTTGTAAACTTATCAATTTTGTCGAATCTTATGCACCTCACTCTCCATCTTGATTCTGAAACAACTATTTTCATGAATAATCATCCCTCTAGGACTTCATATGTCTAAATTATCAAATTAATACCCATCTGACATATCCACACCTAGTCCGAATGTACGGGGTGTTACATTATCTCCCCCTTGGGATCATTCGTCCTCGAATGATTGTCCTGACAGTAACTTCTGCTAACTCCGGACCTTAAACGGGTCTAGTGGAAACATGAACTTTCAATAACACTTGCATACTAAACTGAATGAATACATGATTACTAAACTGTTGAGATACTGAACTGAATGACTACTGCATTGACTGAATATTGGTCTGCCATGGATACATGAATACTGAACTAACATTGATATATGAATATTGAACTGGCACGAATAATTAAGTGTTGAACTAACATTGAGTACTAAACCTATATCAATATTGGAGTACTAAGTTGACATGAATATCTGAGTACTGAACTGGCATGAGTATCTGAGTACTGAACTGACATGAGTATCTGAGTACTGGAAACTTGAATGTTATAACATGACATGTGAAATACTGGTTGTACCACCACTAATTCTGGTGGCAACTCCAACTCATAAGCTAATTGTCCGATCCTTCGCAAGATTCTATATGGCCCAATATATCAGGGACTATGTTTCCCCTTCTTCCCAAATCTCATAACGCCTTTCATAGGCAAAACTTTCAGAAACACCCGATAATCAACGTGAAACTCTAGGTCACTATGCTGCACGTTCGAATAGGACCTTTGGCGGCTCTGAGCTGTCTTCAAACACTCTTGAATCACTTAACTTTCTCCATAGTCTAATAGACCAAATTTGATCCCAACAACTCCTCTTCACAAACTTTGAACCGACTAATTGGCGATCTACACCTTCGCCCATACAGATTCTCGCGTGGTGGCATCTTGATACTAGAAAACTCAATGAGAAGTATGTGATCATCCCAATTGCCTTTAAAAATCAAGGATATCCTCAAGTGTTTGAATAATGCGCTCTGCCTGTCCATCTTTCTGAGGATGGAAAAGTTGTGCCTAATCCTTTCTGAAATGACTTCTAAAAGTTCATTGTAAACTTAGCACCACAGTCCGAAATGACGAACCACGGAGTCCATGCAATCAGACGATTTCTTGAATGTATAACTTGGTATAATCTTCTGCTGAATCTGTAGTCTTTACTGGCAAGAAATGTGCTGACTTGGTAAGTCGATTTACAATCACCCAATCAAATGATGCTTTCAAGATGAGCAAGATAATCCTGTTATAAATTCCATATTTACCATCTCTACTCAAAAATATGTGTAAGCTATGGTAAAAGACTGGGCTTTCTGTTGCTCGACTTTCATTTGCTGATACTTCGGACACTTGGCCATAAAGTCTGTGACGTTCTCTCTCTCTCATTTTTACTAGGAAAAACTAAGTTATTTACATAACGGAAAGCTAATGTACTCACAACTATCATACGCAATCTTAATAATTTAACTCTTCTTACACTGTCAATCTTGGAGAAACCACATTTCGATAATTCCTAAAGGCTATTCTTCTATAGTTTGCTCTCTTATTAATAGCTGATTGTTTTTCCCACTATCACTGTACTTCGGATTTAACTTAAACTCTTTGGGTTCTAACACACGTTCGGTATTTCAAACTATCATCCACTCACTAGAGTTAACCTGACTAAGTAAATCAAATTGTACCTCTACTAGCTCTGCTGAAGTGCTAATTCACTGTATCAACTCAAAACTTACTTATTATTCTTTTACTAAACACCTTCTAGAATCACGTTTTCTTGTTCTACTTTGGATAACTAAAGTGAAGCATAAGGTTATTTCTAACTTCCCTCACCATCAGACCCTGTTCTACGGTCGCATACTTATCTTCTTTTTTACTTGAACTATGTACATGGATCACACTTAGAGAAGTTCATCTTTCTTAAACGAAATTGGAATATCTAACCCCAAACTTTCTATACACTTCAAAATCATTTCCGACTATAAGCATCTGGTAAACACTTAGTCACATAATCTAAGGGGGAATTGTCTTATCTTTTATCTCACAGTAATAGCGGCTTCTTACAGTAATTCACTAACATGGTACCTTCTAATTCTTATTTGAATAAATCTAACAACTTAAAATCTTTCCCTAAAATTCAATATCGGCTGCTCTTGGTTCTCATGTCGTACATCATGTATTCTTAGTCATATACATGAGTCGTACGAAAAATACATCTCTAATAATAACAATCGTTCCTGACTCCTAGGTATTTTGCCCTTAGGCTCTTTTCTGTCCAAAACTATAATGACCAATTCTATGCCAGTGGGTCTAATTCTTAACTTGTTGACCGTAGGGTCTTCCATATGAACTATCATCATCCAACCTGTAAGCCCATTTCCATGAATAAAAATGAAATTGTTTTGTGAGGTAAAATACATACGGATACACTACCACACACAAATGTCTATCCTCACTTCATCATTCACATTCTCATCACTCACTTGCACATCATTGCTTGGCTCATCATCATCTTGCACCAACACATCATCAGTCACAACCTTTCTTGGATTAAAGGTACTAGCAACTCCACCCCTACCACTTCTTGTAGTCACCGCCATAGCATGGCCCAAATTGTTCCCACCCTTCGGTTTTACTATTGTATCACTTGGCAGTGCCCACTCAGGGTGAGTGTTCAAAGCTTAAGAAATTTGGCCAAGCTGGACTTCCAAGTTGTGGATAGAAGTGTTGTGGGAAGCTAATTGGGCATCGGAGTCAGCATTTTTCTTCATCATTTGCTCAAAAATTGTCTCAATCCGCTCCATCTCATTGTTGGAAGAGCTAGGACCTTGTGATGGATATGGAGGCGGGTTGTTTGGTTGTTGATACATCGGAGGCCTTTGAAAGCCCAACCCCCGGTTCCCTTGAATATTGTTGTTCCAACCCCCTTGATTGTTATTGCCTCCCCAATTACTATTATTGTTGCCACCCCAATTGCCTTAGTTTCCTTGGTTACCCCAATTTTGATTGTTGTTGTTCCCCCAATTGCTTTGGTTGTTGTTGTTGCCACTATTCCAATTTCCTTGTTGAATTTGATTTCCCCAATTTCCTTGTGATCTCCATTGTTGTTGATTCGAAGCATTGCCCCGTTGACCTTGGTAGTTGTTCACATATTGAACCTCTTCACTTTAATCATCATATGAATCATCTTGATTGTACCCACTACCACTTTGCTCAAATTGGTCCAGATTGTTTTGAACTTGTTGACCTCGTTGCCTTCTCTTGTTGATCATCATATTCACACCTTCCATGAAATTCACTTGTTTTGGCCCTTGAACTTGTTGCAACTGACCTTTGGCTAGTTGGTTTATGGTAGTAGTCAACTCGGCTATAGCTTAGCCGTGGTCATGGAGCTCCTTGTGTAGGTGAATATATTAGGATCACCTTATGGAACATTAGCTCAACTTTGCCACGCTGAAGAAGTATCCGCCATCTCATCAAGTATTTCACACACATTGGCATATGGCGTATTCATGAAGTTTCCCCCGGCGAGTTGGTTAACTACACATTGGTTTGTAGTGTTGATTCGCCTGTAGAAGGTCTGTTGGATCATGGCCTCAGTCATATCGTTGTTAGGGCACTCCTTGCCCATTGTCCGGTACCTCTCCCAAATCTCATGTAACGGTTCATTTGGCTCTTGTTTAAAAGCAAGTATCTCATCTCTTAGCGTCGCCATATGTCCCGGAGAAAAGAACTTTGCGATGAACTTCTCGGCCAACTCATCCTAAGTGGTGATGGAATGGTTGGGTAACCTTTCTAGCCAATCCAAAGCCTTACCTCTTAGAGGAAATGGGAAAAGCCTTAACCTCAATGCGTCCTCGGAGACATTAGTTTTCTTGCTCCCCTAGCACGTATCAACAAAACCTTTGAGATGCTTGTAGGCATTTTGGTGTGGAGCTCTGTTGAAGAAATCCCTCTATTCCAAGAGTGTAAGTATGACATTGGTTATTTGAATGTTGCCCACCCTAATCCGAGGCAGGACTATTGCACTTGCATAGCCTTCGTTAGGTAACACCCGGTGTTCTACCCTAGGAGGAGCTGGGGGAGGGTTTGGAATATTATCATGAGGTGGTCGGCCTCTCCTTTGTGCTTGAGGTTCGGGTTGAATCTCATCCACGTGATTATCATCTACCTCCTCCCCTAATGGCAAATTCCCCAGGGCTTCATTGTTAAGAGCCATTTAATACCTAAGAGAAATTCACACACAACTTAGAAAAACGGAAGGAAAGAAAAACAAAACACACAAATACTCAGATATATAGCTAAAACCGTCTAACTCCCCGGCAACGGCGCCAAAAATTGATCGGGTCCAAGCCTGCACTACTATTGAGTAGCACGGATGGTCGATTTAGCTTTACCCAACTAGGTCGGGATCGAATCCATAGGGAGTTAATTTTTTTGGAGTTAGGTTTATATCCAAGTCTAGATGCGGGTTTTGCTCTTAATTACACTTCCACAAATGTTTGGTTTGTTTTCTAGTTCTACTTCTATTGTATTGCATGAAATATTTGAAGCTAAGTATAATGTTTTTTTTGTTGATTTTCAAGGGTTAAAGGGACTAGGGTAGTGACTTCCACCTAGGTGGATATCTGACGGGTAGCAAGAATCGAGGGCAATCGTGAGATTAATTGGGTTCGTAATATAGCTATCACACCCGGGTTCTCACTCTATACCTCTCGGTAGTTTGAGTAACTTTGCCCAATTTGGCTTTCTCAAGTCCAAATGGGTATTCATGCAATTCAAGTGATTTTAGCTCAAGTCGGTATTACTATCTCTAGATTTAACCCTTTATTTGGGGCTATCACTTTCTTGAGTTCACCCAAATTTCTTGTTAGCCTAGTTTTCCTAGACTTAGTCCCTCTTTCTCAAGTAGAGACTAAGTCATAAAGGCATAAATCAGTGTTTGCAATCACTAATTCAATAGTTCTAGCAAGAACTAGGCTAAATATCACTAACCCATACACATTCAAGCCCTAAAATTCAATACCAATCAAATACCCAAACTAGGGTTGGGTCACAACCCTAGTTATGCGTTTAGCTACTCATGGAAATAGCAGAAATCAAAGATAAAATTCATAATACTAGATTGAAAGATGAAAATCTAATGCTGAGAGATAATTCTAGTACAAAATTGCCAAAAACACAATTTCCAGCGGAGGTTTCGCGGCCGCGTAATTCTTACTGCCGCCGCACTCTTGCTTTTGCGGCCACATAATACTGACCGCGATCCGCGTTTTTAACTTTTGGATCTGGGTTGAGGTTTGTTTCGCGAGCCACATAATTTCTATCGTGTCCGCGTAGTAGACTTTCGCGGCCGCATAATTCTCACGTGGACCGCACTTCTTGTTTTTTCTTGAAATGTGAACTCTCTGAACCTCAGCAACCGTGGTTCGCATAATTCCAATCACGGCCGTGGTGTGACTTTAGCGGCCGCACATTTCTAGCGCGGACCTCACTTAAAATTTGGCCTGAAAATGCACTCTCTGAATCTCCCTTTCGCGGACCGCGTATTTGCGATCGCGGCCACATTGTGGCTTCCGCGGCCGCATAATATTTGTGCGGTCCGCGTTTCAGGTCTCTTGGCCCAGTCTTTGTTTTTGTTCCAGTTTTGACTCCTTTATGAGTTGATTATGCCTTCTTTGGCTCTTTTTGATGAATTCCTGCAAGCAAGCATATTACATTAGTTTCCGGGAATACCTTTACACATTTTTTTGCCTAAAACGCAAGTAAAGGAGAGCAAATCATAGGTTAAAATCCCTACTTATCAACGGGCGATGAACTTATTGCTTGGGCTTCTGGGCACCCTGGGGCTCGATTAATTTGAATGAAGTTCGGACGTGACTCATAGTATTTAGTCGGCTGAATTGGCGTAGCTTCGCCATGGCGAGCATACGGGCATGCTTTTTGTGTTCATGTTCTGCCTGTGTTGGGGAGACTGTACGTTCCACGGGCTCACCGCCCAGTCCCAGGCTATGGAGATTGTTTCTTAATGATGCTGGCTTGTTCCGAGCCGTTTGTCTGTTATTCGTAGTATGGTACGGTGTGGGCGGTTTTTCCGATTTGCTGTTTGCCGTAGGGAGGAACTTAGAGAATGTATGTCGGCTAGCCTTCGTTCGCGCATTTGGGAGGATGTCCCTGTTCTCTGTTTTTTTAAGTAAGGAATAGCGGGTTAGGAGTACATGGAATCATCTGTTACCTTGGTCGGTTGTTTAGCTGATGAATGAGGGGGATTGGCAACGTTTCTTTCGACGGCTGCGCTCTTTGGACCTGGGAAGTTCCCTCTTTCGGAAATGAACTAGGGACTGCGCCACTGGGCGGCTCTCCTTGTTTTGTATTCTGGTACTAGTTTCCGGCCTAATGTCGGCTTCGACTTTGCGCTCAGCCTCGTCACTGGTTGAGCTTTGGTATCTCGTGGGTGGATTATCCACTCCCCCCATTAGGGTCTCGAGTTCAATTCCAAGTTCGTCTCAGTCCCGGGCACACAGAGATGGCAGAAATGTAAGTCATACCACAAACATACAGACGAGGAGTATTTTAGTCAGTAAATTAAACAACAAGCATCGTCTCATACAGTAGGAGGGGAGGCGATATGCGCGGGATGTAGGAGGTGTTGGGTACTAACCTGGAAATGGTATTACAGACGCATTTGGTATGCGTAGTCATAGTTCCACTATGATGGCTCATGTTCACAATGAATCAGGGCTGCTACTGTGGCGCAACGCAGTTTTCGTGGGTAAACCAGGCATAACTCCGGTTTCGTGTAAGGATTTATCCTTGGTAGGTTTGGCGGTTTCGGGGTTTCATCGACCGGTTTCGCAAGTCGACATTCATAATGGAAGGGTGAAATTTCACCGAATGGGAGATATAGCTAAGACCATGTTTGAATCTAGAGGGAACTAAGGCTTTGTCTAGAAAATCCCCAAAGACGGTGCCAAATTGTTTGACCAAAAAGCGGGAGACCTTTTATTAAACTAATTAAATGAGAAGATAGAGGATAAATCCTAGCCAAAGATAATAAACTATAGACCAAAGAATGCTAAGTAAGAAAGTTGGGTAAGGTTAAGCTCATGAACTCATTAAGATAATGGAAAAAATCTAATGTGTATGATGAGCTTACATTCATTCTCGACATCATTACTCCACAATGAAAAATAAAGAAGAAAGAAAGGATTCACCATTAATGATCACGGAGTATGTCTTTGTTTATTCCATAACGATGGCTACAGAAAAAGAATAGCAAGGTTTTGAACCTTCTCTCATTTACGAGATGGATTCTCCAATTCCCATCCCCTGTCAGTGAAGAAGTGTGTGATTTGTGTATCTCCCCCCTTTCTTCGTTCTCTCACCTAGTATATATACTAAGTATTCTCATTTACACAACAGTCACTAGCCAGAGTACCTAAGTCATTTAACTATATTACAGATTGACCCTCTAAAATGCCGTAACATCCAATTCACCTGACAAGCATTCTGAGTACAGGACCTCGACCGTGGTCGAGGTGCTTGTCGCTATAGCGTTGTGCGAATATGACTTCGGCTCAAGTGACTTTTTATCGTTCCTCTTCACGCAGATTCTTGTTTGGTCAGATTTCGACCCATACAGTAGCGATGCAACCACACCAAATCTGTCGTTCCATAACGTAGCACTTTTCGTCGTTATGTAACGACGTATTTAACGATACGATACAAAAAAAATTTAATTAACAATCAAAATAAATATTATATTTAAAGTAACAATACGATACAATACAATAGGTAACAACCATCCAACAAGCTGTAAAAGAACATTCAGGTTTGGCTTGGACCCTTACCTATGTGTACACAAAAAAGTAGGACATGGTTGCCTCCAGTATAAAAACATTTCTCGGTTCTTACTTTGAAGGTGTTTCCTCCTCCCATTGAATTTCACATTAAGGATTTTGTATAATCATAAGTTGAGCCAAAATACTATAGGTAATGATTTCCGTTTCTTTTTTACATATAAATTTATGTTTTGCCTCCAAAATTACGAGTTTAATTGAACTCGTTGCTATAATGCCGTAACCGTCACTGATTTTAGACTATTCTACTACCCTAACATTACTTTATTACTAATATTATCAACAAGATATTTCAATACTATTTTTCTCCATAAGAATTAGGATTCCTCTCAAGATATTTTCTCAAGTACAAAGGGTATAAAAACATCTTTGCCAGAGTTATTTAGGTGTGTGATTATATTTTTTAGGTGACTCGAGAACCCTACCAATAGAATTAAGTAAGATATTACCTAAGGGGTTATATGTCTCAGAATCGATTCATGAAATTAGTAACCCCTTGATAGGGAAAACTTTACTCCTTTAGTGGGCCTACACGATATAAATTCGAATTAAAAACACCAATCATAAGTTCAAAATACCAAATCTCTACAACTTAAAAAGATCAGCCAAAGGGAACGTGTATATACATAGATATTTACACACACACACTAATTATAGATATAGTATACATCTGCGAGGTATCTTATTTTGGATGGACTTCTATATAGTGCGAAAATTCCCAAAACGAATTTACTGATGTGTGAGGCCAAGCAGCTAACTTCCCTAATTTGTTTGTAAAAGAACAAATTAGTTAAGGATAAATGAAGGAAAAGGGATCTTTAACTGATTCTGTACTATATATTTAAGTCAGATGTGAAACAAAGATATTTAGTGGGTTTGGCAAGTAAATATCAAGATTTCCAAAAAAATAATTAGAAATTAGACACGAGAAAGAATTTGGAACCAGAAAAAGCTACTGTCTCTTGTTTCTTCATATATGATAGTGATAGTTATATATTATTAATTTTTCAAACAGTTACTTACACGGGAAATTGATGATCTTCAACGTTATCTCGTAGTGTTCAATGACTTGTTTTTCTGCAGAATTAATTGTTTGATCAGTTAGATCCACAAGCAGTTGATTATGATTAACGTTGTTTCATGTGCATGGTTGGCCACATGGGCGGATCTAGCTCATTACTTGTGGTTTCAAATGGATTAGTAGTATTGCCTCTAACAATGTACATATGTGTTTTTAAATCCATTAAAAGTAGGACCCGGCGTATATCGAGTAAAACTGATAATTCGAACCGAAAAACACTATTGGGTTATCGGTATCGGATTATTGGGTGAATTGTTAACAATTTCATATTGTTATTGAGTTATCGATTCGAGTCAATTGATTTGCGCAATTTTATTAACGGTTTAATTGATAACGCAATAAGCTTTATCACAATTATAATTTTACACACTAAGTGAATAAAGCCACATTCTCTCAGGTGTCACTCTTCATCTTCATACGTTATTCCTTAGGGTAAGTTTTAAACTTTTCTGAATTTCTTATCTTCATTCTTCAGCTAAGATTTTTAGTTTTAAACTTTAAATAATTATTGGTCGTATTTTTTATTTTTCTATTTGTTTCTTTTGATGCATTGCTTCTTTAGCATTTACAAGATTAGGTTTTCTATTTTCTTGTGAATTATGCTCGTTCGTACTGAGATAGTTAGTAAGATTAGATTGTCGAATGTCTTATTAATTACTAACTTTTTTTTTTGACTTTGGGAATTGAGATCATTCATTGAGATTTTCACATGCAAAAAAAATTTTATTTTCTAAAGTTGAAATTTAATCCCTTTTGATAATAGGTGAATTTGACTATAATCACACCTTAAATAATCACCTTCTTGTGTAGTTTTAATGCTAAAAGTGATGACAAAAATGCTCTTATTAGTGCTTTTCATGATTTGTAGGTGATATATGTATAAAGACGGCTAAGGAGCAGTTTTGGAGTCAAAAGTGATGAAAAAGAGGTCAACTGTGAAATTTCCTAAGTGACCCGTGCAAAAACAGGTCGAAGATTCAGAGAACTGGATCCACCGCGGTTCCACCGCGACCGCGGTAGAACCGCGGTGGGAAGCAGCTGCAGAAGTTCAGAGATTCCGCGAGGGTGTTTGGCCGCGGTTCTACCGCGACCGCGGCAGAACCGCGGCAGGCGCAGAAACTTTTGGGACCAAAGTGTCAATTACGAGATTTTTAGACCTAAACCCTATTTAAAACATTAGACTTCGCCCAAGAGAGGCATGTATTGATTTTTTAGGTTTCTTAGCAAGGAAAACAATTGGGAGAAAGTACTCTAAACATCCTTCCTCTTTTCTTTTGATTTTACGATGAATTCAAGCTTAGTTTATTTTCCCATAGTCATGAGTAGCTAAATTCCTTGTCTAAGGTGTTGATGGAACCTATTGGGTGATGAACTTCTTGTTTATGTGAATACAAATTGCTAGTTTAATCTTTATTTGTTCAACTTCGTGTTCGTTGTAGTTAATTGACAGGATCCTCAATTAGCTGTGCCTATTTAGTGTGCATAACTTGGAAAAGAGTGCATATTTAGGGTATTGTTGAACAACACCACTCCTAGATTATTAGAGAAATCTATAATTGCGGGTTTAAAGGCGGGATTAGGAATAACGAAGCCTTTGGTGCAATCTAAATTGAATTGTGCTAAATAAAGTAAGCTAGTGTATCTCGGGAGAGTGCAATAGTAAATTACTGTGATTACTCGGGAGAGATTTACGGTAAGATTAGCGTTCATGATTGATAGAGATGTGTGGGTAAATTTGTATGAGCATAAACAGAAGGGATTCCATCAATAGGGGAAATCATTGCCTTAGCTTTTTCTCATAATTGTTTACAACCTTTATTTTTTACGTAGTTACAGCCATTTAGTTATTTGCAAGCTAGTTGTTAAAGAACACTCAACTGAGATTTGAATATTTGGGAAGCTGGTTCTGAAGACTTAGTGGGTCTGAAGATAGCAGTTGATAGGTTAACTCTCTGTGGATTCGACCCTGGGCGTAATACTCGGGTTATATTTGCAATGTCCGCAAAGTCTTTTTTTATAAGGCATAGTTGGGCGTGATCACCTTTTTACTTAAGAACAAAAATTTAGTTCCTTTTTCTTAACAGTATGATAATGATTTTCATAATAAAAATATGGAATTTCTGAATATTTTTTATTCTTATCGGATAAACCGGTAACCGGACCGATAACGATCGATAAGTCGATAACTGACTCATTGACACTCAATAACCAATATCTTATCGGTTCGATTTAGAAATTTATAAATTCAATAATTAAATACTTTGTGATAAATCTCAAACTCAATCTCATAATGTTCAATACTTGAATCCGTCTCTGATTATTTAAATTCATAAAATAAAATAATTGTGTTCAATACCACGTTTCTCCTTTTTGCAGATATGAAAGCATACCATTAGATTTTCAACAAAAGAAAAGCATCTTGAGCGGCATGGTAAAACAAAAAAAGTGTTGGATGTCTCGTAAATTTATGCAGTCTTGAATTCTGAAAGAGATTATTCCATCTATTTCCGGCTCATGATATATATCAACACTCGGGTATTTATTGCAAGTGCATATCCCACTTTTATACAACAGGATATATATAATATTTGAAAAATTATATTTCTATAAAGAGAATCAACACTAAATGTGAAGAATCATTTGATTATATGGATTTAGCCATTAAGAGACAGATTCAAGATTTGAACATTATGAGTTTGAGATGCTATCACAATTCATTTGATTATTGGGTTAGAAATCTATTACTTATTTATAATTTTTAATGAATTTTTAAACACACACATTGTTCGAGCTAAAGCTACGGATTCATCAAAACCCACAACTAATGAGCTAGATCCGCCCCTATAGCCAACCACATGAAATAACATTAATCATAATCAATTGCTATGGATCTTACTGATCAAACAATTAATTTTTCAAAAACACAAGTCATTGAACACCATGAGATAACGTTAAAGATCATCAATTTCTTGTAGATCTAATTGTTCGAAAATTTTTAGTAAACTATCACTGTCATATATGAAGAAACAAGAGGCACTAGCTAATTCTGGTTCCAAATTCATTCTCGCAGCCAATTTTTAATTGGGTTTTTAAATTTTTTTTGGGAAAATCTTGATATGCTTGCCAAATCCGCTGAATATCTTTGTCTTCTACCGTAGATAATTAGTTAAAGATCATTTTTCTTCATTTTTTTCATAACTAATTTGTTCGTTTGCAGACAAATTAGGGAAGTTAAGCTGCTTGGTCTCGCAAATTCATTTTGGATATTTTTACACTGTATAGAAGTCCATCCTAAAAGATAGCCGATATATATATATATATATATATATATATATATATATATATATATATATATATATATATATTATAAATATTTTTGATAGAGTGGTCAAATAGGACTTCCCTTTGGCTGATTTTTTTGAATTCAAAGTTTTAGAATTTTGTTATCCGGAACTTATAATTGGTGTGTTTAATTCTAAATTTTCCTCGTGTAGGCCCACTAATGGAGTAAAGTACTACCTATGTTGCCAATTTCAAGAATCGAATTGAGACATATAACCCCTTAGTAGGTTAATATCTTTATTCAATCAGCTAACAAATAATCACATACCTAAATAACTCTAGCAAATCTGTACTTGAGGTAGTAATAAGCTTTTGTTCGGGAGGCAGTAATAGTCCTAAAATTTTAAATCTCCGGGTGGGAACAAAGTACCAAGAAAACTGAATAAAGATAATACCCTACTAAGGATATTGAGCAGAATCAGATTTAGGATTTAAATTCTATTTGTTCGACGTTTAACGCTGTTAGCATTAAACTCATCATATTTTAAAGTTATAGGTTCATACCTACTCTTTTATATAATTTTAATACTTTTTACACATAAATTTATGCTCCGCCTGAAAATCTATGGGTTCAATTTAATCCATAGATATATTGGTACATTCACTTATTGAATGAACCATGAATACGAATACTATTATTCTTTGTGTTTGGTTTTCCATATATGAAAGTTAAAGGAGGGGAAATATGAAGGTATTGAAACTTCAAAGCGCATAGTAGGAGACTATCTTTTCGATGATTATGATTTTATGCCCAAAATAAATATGCATGTCCCTATGTTGTGATCACTACACGAGAAAGCAAGATACAAGTGCAATATAATTGGGTTATGAAATAATGAATATGACTGCTTCTTAATCAACATGTCCACCTTCTTATATTTAGGTCGTTAGGTTTTTCTACATTCTTAGATATCGCCAATCGGACGTAAATCGTGAAACTTCATTATTTTTACAATATGCATTAACAAATTATCAAATGGTGTGTTGAGATAGATGAGATTCTTTCACTTTAATCAGAGTTCTCGGGATCAATTGGTAAAAATAGAGAAATCTCAAGTTGAGAGTGAGATCTTTGCAGCGTGAATCTGAATTAGTCGGATCCAATATCTTTTCAGTAAAACTAGAGAAACTGCGTTTCTCCCTTTTGAAATTTTCTTCAATTAGGGTTTTTATGGATAAAACGCGAGGATTAGAGATTTAGAGGTAGAAAACCAGCTTTTTGAAAGGTTCCTTTTATATCTCACCTTCCCTCAAGTGAGAAATTACCTAATATTCATTTCGGAAGACCCTCTATATAACTTTAGTTTGTTAATTAGATTTTAGCCTTCAGTATTTGTTAAACGTAATAACTTAATTGATCAAATAAGATAAATACATGCCATGACAAAGGTCGCAGACCGCGGGTCAAGGAGAAGAACTGGCAGTCTTCTAAGCTATCAAGCTTCCGATGAAGGGCGATATATGACACCTCAATTGTCACGATCCAAAATTCACTATAGGTCGTGATGGCGCCTAACACCACTGTAGGCAATGATAAGTGGGGATTTTGACTATTTATTAGCGCCTTTTAGCTTTTGTTTTAGTCCAAAAGTATTTAATTGTATTCCCGAAAAGTAATGAAATACGCTTAGTTGCAGAAGTATTTGAAAATGAGCCACAAAGATGAAATCCAACTCAAAAAGGAGTGATCGGAATTCAAGGACAAAAATCAGGCACAAAGGCCCAAGTGCTGATCGCAGATTTCCATATGCCGCAGTAGATTTCCATCTGCGGCCGCAGATTGTGAAGGAAATCCACCAGAGATCAAGTGCAAATTGCGAACCGCACAATAATTGTGCGGCCGCAGAAGCTATGCCAGAGCTAAAGTTCAAAGAAGTCTCGCTTCAAGTTCAAAGGAAATGCGGACCGCACAATTATTGTTCGGCCGCAGAAGTCAGCCATGCGACCGCAATCAGAATTGTGCGATTCGTAGAAGGGCCCTACGCGGCCGCACCAAGATTTGTGTGGACCGCAGAACATGAGATATGCGTCCGCATTCCAAAATTGTGCGGCCGCAGATTCCACTCCTATCAAGTCTGAAGAAAAGTGCGAACCACACATGGAATTGTCCTGCCGTAGAAACTCCGAAAGGGTACTTTTGTCCGAAATTTCCAACTTTGTATAAATAGAATAATTTTACGAATTTAGGTCAAGTTTTGAATATTGAAAATCATGTAGCCGTTTTCCCTTACTGCAATAGGAAACTTTAGCTTACTTTGGTGATTTAACATTGGATTTTTATCTTTTAGCCTTTCAGTATGAGTTTTATCATCTTTTCTACCTTGTTTTCTTCTATATCCATTATACATAGCTAGATTTCTAACTAGGGTTGTGACCCAACCTTAGTGTGTAAACGTAATGGGTGTTTAATTTATGGCTTGTTTATGGTTAGGTATTTATTATTTAGCCTTGCTTTTTATTGTAGAATTAATGGTTGCAAACATTAGTTCATGCCTATTTGACTTGGTCTCTACTTGAGAAAGAGAGACTTAATATAGGAAAACTTGGCTAACAAGAATTTGGGATAAATTCAAGAGATTGATAATGCCAATTAAAGGGTTGAACCTAGAGATAGTACAATCCGACTTGAGCATTTTATCAACTGTTTGGTTCAATACCAATTTGGAGTTGAAAAAGCCAAATTGGGCAAAATCACTCTCTTACCGAGAGGGATTGAGTGGGTACTTGAGTGTTGATAGCTATAATACACCCCAACCAACAAAAGAAGCTTTAAATTTTACAACCCGTTAGGCAAACACCTAGGTGAAGGTCATAGCCTTAGGCCTTTTACAATATTTGAAAACAACAATAAAAATACAATTTCTTAGTTTTCTAGACCTAGAAATAACTATATTTGTGGAAGTGCAATCTAAGATAGTTCAAACTCATTTGCCACAATATATACTCCTAAATCCCATTCATATAGCTTCATGTGGAATTCGACCCCGGCGCTCAATTGGGTATTACTATTGCATCGACCATTTAATAACCTCTAATAGAGGTGTTATTTGGACGAGATCAATTTTGGTGCTGTTGCCAGGGAGCTAAAAAAACGAATTTAGCTATATATTTGGTTTTGTTTGTGAATCGCCTTCTTTTCCTTCTGTGTTACTAATTTTCTTTGTGAAACAATTGTAGGTGAAACAATGGCTTCAAAAACAATGATCCTCTTGGAAACATGCCTTTGGAGGATGTGGACGTGGAAGATGACCAAGTTGAAGAGGTTCCTCTTGAACCTCAAGCAAATAGAAGAGGCCAACCGCCTTAAGACAATGTTCCCGTCCCACCCCCATCTCTACCAAGAGCGGCTCCATACCAGGTGTTGCCGAATGAAGGGTATGCAAGAGCCATAGTCTCGTCCCGTATTAGGGCGGGCAACTTTCAAATCACAAATGTTATGCTCACATTGTTAGAGCAATGGGGATTCTTCACCGGGGCTCCGAACCAAAATGCGTACAAACACTTAAAGGGGTCTGTGGACACTTGTTGGGGAGTAAACAGACAAATGTCTCTGACGATGCTTTAAGGTTGAGGCTATTTCCCTTCTCTCTACAGGGGAAAGCCTTGGATTGGTTAGAGAGATTGTCAAACTATTCTATCCATACATGGGATGAATTGGCGGAGAAATTTATTTTCAAGTTCGTTTCTCCCGGGCATGTGGCTACTCATAGAGACGAGATTCTAGCATTCAAACAAGAACCCAATAAGCCTTTGCATGAGATACGGGAGAGGTGCCAAACTATGGTAAAAGAGTGCCTAAACAATGACATGATATAGGGGATCAATACTAACAATCAATGTGTGGTCAACCAACTTGCCGGTAGAAATCTCATGACAATGCCGTATGCGGAAGCTTGTGAGATCTTAGATGAAATGGCGGATACTTCATCGGCATGGAAAACTAGAGCAAATGTTCCTCAAGGTGATCCAAATATAATTCACTTGCATAAAGAATTGCATGATCGTCGGCAAGAAATTGCCGAGTTGACCACCACAATGAATCAACTAGCCAAGGCTCAACTTCAACAAGTGCAAGGTCCTAAGAAAGTCATTGCAATGGAGGGAGTTAGTATGATGGTAAACAAGAGAAGCAAAAAGTGTCCTCAAGTGCAAAACCGTGTGGAAAATTATGTACAAAATGATGGTAGGTTTTGATCAAGATGAATCTTACAATGAACAAGAGGAGGAAGTACAATATGTGAACAACTTCCATGGGCAAAGAAACAACTCTCAAGACCCGAATCAACAACAATGGCGACCTCAAGGAAATCAAGGGTATTGGAATTCTAGTAACCAAGGTAATTGGAATGGTGGTAACAACCAAGGGAATTGGAACTATCAAAACAAACAAGGAAATTAGAATGGTAAAAATAACCAAGGCAATTGGAGTGTCAATAATCAAGGATATTTGGAAGGCAACAACCAAGGAGGGTGGAACAATAACCAAGGCAATCGGGGCTCGGGCTTTCAAAGGCCACCGATGTATCTACAACCGAGCAACCCGCCTCCTTACCCTTCCCATGGTCCAAACTCTTCCGAAAATGAGATGGGACACATTGAGAACATGTTCAAACAAGTGATGGAGAAGAATACCGACTCCGATGCCCAGCTAGCCTCTCACAACACTTCAATTCGCAATTTGGAAGTTCAATTGGGGCAAATCTCACAAGCTTTAAACACTCGTCCTAAGGGGATACTACCAAGTGAATGGTGGTGAACCCAAAGGGTGGGAACAACATGGGACATGCCATGGCCGTTACTACAAGGAGTGGAAAAGGTGGGGATGCAACCACCTCAAGTCAAAGAAAAATTGTGGATGATGAGCAAGTGGTACAAGAAGATGAGATCCCGGACAATGAAGTGCAAGCAAATGATGAGGTGAGAATTAATATTGATAACAATGCGGAGGAGACTCAAGAAGAAGTGAACCCGTATAGGGAGCACATTGTTAACATACCGGAACCGGTAGTGACAAAGGCTAAGGCACCAATGGCTAGGCCTTCTCCTCCATACCCTCAAAGGCTTGCCAACCAAAATGATGAGAACCAATTCAAAAAGTTCATTGACATGATGAAGGCTCTATCTATCAACGTGTCATTGGTTGAGTCTTTGGAGCAAATGCCCGGTTATGCAAAGTTCATGAAGGACTTAGTGACAAAGAAGAGGTCGATGAATTGTGAAACTATAAAGATGACTCATCAAGTGAGTGCAATTGTGAATTCAATGGCTCCTAAATTAGAAGATCCTGGCGCTTTCACAATCCCTTGTACCATTGGAAGTGCCGACTTTGCTAAATACCTTTGTGATCTTCGGGCAAGTATCAATTTGATGCCCTATTCAGTTTTCAAGACTTTGGGAATTGGGCAACCAAGATCCACATCTATGAAATTATAAATGGTGGATCGTACCATGAAGAGACCATTGGGTATCTGATAAGTAGGGATTTTGATCGCTTATTTGCTCTCTTTTACTTGCGTTTTAGCTCAAAAATGCTTAAAGATATTCCCGCAAACTAACGAAATGTGCTTACTTGTAGGAATATTGGGAAACGAGCCGAATAAGTCAAAATCAACTCATAAAGAAGTCAAAAGTGAACAAGAGCCAAAACTGGGCAAAGAGGCTAGCAGTGCGAACCGCACAATTTTGAGTGCGGCCGCAGAATGAGATTCAAAGATGAGGTTTTAGCCAGCTCAGACAGTGCGGACCGCACCAAAAGTGTGCGGCCGTAGGAGATCAAGTACGACCGCAATCATTATTATGCGGTCCGCAATATTGAAGAATCAGAGAGTTGCTCCAAAACCAAAAGTTGAAGAGTGCGGACCGCTGCACTTTTGTGCGGCTACACCTACTTTTATGCAGACCGCAGAAGCCTAGAGTTCCAAGCCCAAAATTTACAAGACTGCGGACCGTACTAGAATTGTGCGGTCGCAGAAGCCCATTTCGCAGTCCGTATTAGAATTATGCGGCCGCATAACCTCCGTAGGGGCATTTTTGTTAGATATACATAGCTTAGCATAAATAAAACTTTTTGTCATTTTTAGGTTAAGTTTAATTTGCAGAGGTGCACCTGGTGGTTTTCTTTACTTTTTTGAGTAAATTAGTATTAGTTGACTTCTTAGTAGTAGATTATGTTTGTTTAATCAATGATTATGCATTCTACCTTAATTTCTTCTTGTATTTCTTCATTTTTCATGAGTAGCTAAATTTTAGCTAGGGTTGTGTCTCAACCCTAGTGTGGATATTTAATGAGTATTTAATTTTAGAGCTTGTTTCTGATTGGGTTAGTGATATCTAGCCTTGTTTACGCTTAAATTATAGAATTAATGGTTGCAAATATTGATTCATGTATTTTTGACCTAGTCTTTGATTGAGAAAGAGCGACTAGGTTTAGGAAAAATTGGTTAGCAAGGAATTGGGTGAATTCAAGAAATTGATAGCCCCAATTAAAGGGTCAAATCTAGAGATAGTAAGACCCGACTTGAGCATATATCACTTGATTTGTGCAAATACCCATTTGGGCTTGAGAAAGCAAAATCGGGCAAAATCACTCAAACTACCGAGAGGTATAGAGTGAGCAATTGCGTGTGTTTGCTATACCACGAACCCGATAAATCAAACTTGCCCTATAGCTTACAACCCGTTAGGTAGTCATGAAAAATACTGTCTTCTAGTTATTATTTGCAATCATTAGCTAAAAGTAGAAATAGAAAACAACCAATGAAGATGTGGATGTCCAATCTAAGGCATATCATACATTCACTCTAGTTATATACCTAATCAAAATTCTAACTCCCTGTGGATTCGATCCCGACTCGTGTTGGGTTTATTATTGCTTTGACCACCTCACTACCTAGTCATTGTGTGAGTTTGGGCGAGGTCAATTTTTGGCGCTGTTGCTGGGGAGTTAAACGGATTTAGCTATATATCTAGGTTTTATGTGTTTTGTCTTTCTTTCCTTCTGAGCTACTAATTTTCCTTCCTGCCCGTCCCTCCCCCACCTCCACCAAGAGCGGCAGCCCACCGACAATTGCCAAACGAGGGTTATGCAAGTGCTATAGTCCCGCCCCGCATTAGGGCGGGAAACTTTCAAATCACCAACGTGATGCTTACACTAATTGAACAATGGGGTTTCTTCACCGAGGCTCTTAGTCAAAATGCCTACAAGCATCTCAAGGGGTTCGTCGCTACTTGTTGGGGAGCAAGCAAACAAATGTTTCTGAGGACGCGCTGAGGTTGAGGCTTTGTCCCTTTTCTCTACAGGGAAAAGCATTGGACTGGTTAGAGAGGTTGCCCAACCATTCCATCACCACTTGGGATGAGTTGGCAGAAAAGTTCATTTCCAAATTCTTCTCTCCGGGACATACGGCAACGCTTCGGGACGAGATTCTTGCTTTCAAGCAAGAACCCAATGAGCTATTGCACGAGATTTGGGAAAGATATCGTACCATGAATAAAGAGTGCCCGAACAATGATATGACTGAGGCCATGATCCAACAGACCTTCTACAGGGGGATCAACACAACTAATCAATGTGTGGTTAATTAACTCGCCGGGGGTAACTTCATGAACACGCCATATGCCCAAGCTTGTGAAATTCTTGATGAGATGGCGGATACCTCTTCAGTGTGGCAAAGTAGAGCCAGTGTGCCACAAGGTGACCCTAATGTTATTCACCTACACAATGATACATGACCACGGGCAAGATATAGACGAGTTGACAACTACCATGAACCAATTGGCCAAGGCTCAGCTTCAACAAGTTCAAGGGCCTAAACAAGTGCATGCAATGGAAGGTGTGAATATGATGGTAAACGAAACACGGCAACAAGGTCAACAAATACAAAACCGTCCGAACAATTTATGCAAGATGATGGTGGTTGTGATCAAGGTGATTCATTCAGTGAGCAAGATGAAGAAGTTCAATATGTCAACAATTATCAAGGTCAAAGAAACAATGCTCAAGGGCAAAATCAACAACAATGGAGGTCACAAGGGAACAAAGGTAATTGGAACAACCAAAACCACCAAGTCAATTGGAGTGGTGGTAATTCTAATCAAAGCAATTAGAACAATCAAGGAAATCAAGGCAATTAGGGTAACCAAGGCAATTGGGGCAACAACAATCAAGGCAATTGGGGAGGAAATAATCAAGAAGGGTGGAACAACAACAACCGGGGGCCGGGTTTTCAAAGGCCCCCGATGTTCCAACAACCAAGCAATCCACCTCCATATCCTTCTCAAGGCCCAAGCTCTTCTTCCAATAAGATGGGTAGAATTGAAAACATGTATAAACAGATGATGGAGAAGAATTCCGACTCCGATGCTCAAATAGCCTCGCACAACACTTATTCAAAATTTGGAGGTTCAGTTAGGCCAAATCTCACAAGCTTTAAACACTCGTACTAAGGGGGAACTACCTAGTGATACGGTAGTAAACGCAAAGGGTGGGAATAATACGAGACATGATATGGCCGTAACTACTAGAAGTGGAAAAGGTGGAGATGCAACCACCTCAAATAAAAGAAGGATTGTGGATGAAGATGTTGTGGTTCAAGAGGATGAAATCCCAAGCAATGTGGTTCAAGCTAATAAAGAAGTGAGAATCGATATAGATGAAAGTGCGGAGGAGACGCAAGAAGAGGTGAACCCGTCTAGGGAACATGTGATTGATATGGCAGAACCGGTGATGCCAAAGGCTAAGGCACCAATGCCAAGGCCTCCTCCTCCATACCCTCAAAGGCTTGCAAAGCAAAACAGTGAGAACCATTTACAAAGTTTATTGATTTGATGAAGAGCTTGTCCATAAATGTGCCATTGGTAGAGGCATTAGAGCAAATGTCGGGGTATGCATTTCATGAAAGAATTGGTAACCAAGAAAAGATCAATGAATTGTGAAACCATCAAGATGACTCATCAAGTGAGTGCTATTGTGCACTCAATGGCTCCAAAGTTGGAAGATCCGGGATCTTTCACAATCCCTTGCACTATTGGGAGCGTCGATTTTGCCAAAGCATTATGTGATCTTGGGGCAAGTATCAACTTGATGCCCTACACTGTGTTCAAAAGTTTAGAAATTGGGCAACCAAGACCCACATCCATGAGGTTGCAAATGGCATATCGAACAATAAAGAGGCCATTGGGCATTATTGATGATGTACTGGTTAGAGTTGACAAGTTCATCCTCCCAGCGGATTTTGTAATCTTAGATTGTGAAGTGGACTATGAGGTGCCTATCATTTTGGGTAGACCTTTCCTTGCTACGAGGAAGGCTCTTGTTGATGTGGAGGCCGGTGAGCTCACTTTTCGGGTGGGTGACAAAAAGGTGGTCTTCCATGTGTGCAAATAAACGAGGCAACCGAACAGTAATGAAGTTTGTTCATTTGTGGATTTGGTGACCGACGTGATAGTTGATGATGCTAGTGCAACAATGAATGTTGAGGACCAATTGGAAGCAGTTTTGCTCAATCTTGATGATGATGAGGAGAGTGATGGCTACGTGGAGTGTGTAAATGCCTTGCAAGGCATGGGGTCGTACACTTATGAGCCCTGAAAGCTATCTTTGGATCTTGAAAGCCGAAAGACTCCTCCAACAAAGCCGTCAATCGAGGAGCCTCCCACCTTGGACTTAAAGCCATTCCTTGGCCCTTATTCTACTTTACATGTTATTCTTTCTTCTTGCTTAACTAACATGCAAGTCAAATCCACTTTGGAGTTGCTACAAAGGAGGAAAAGGGCAATTGGTTGGACTTTGGCGGATATCCGGGGCACAAGCCCCGCCATTTGCATGCACAAGATTATCTTGGAGGAGGGTGCGAAACCCTCCGTTGAACATCAAAGAAGATTAAATGAAGCAATGCAAGAGGTGGTGAAGAAGGAGATAATCAAGTGGTTAGATGACGGGGTTTTCTACTCCATTTCCGATAGCTCGTGGACCTCTCCGGTGCAATGTGTCCCAAAGAAAGGGGGCATGACTGTGGAGACAATTGAAAAGAATGAATTGATCCCAACAAGAACCATCACTGGGTGGAAAGTGCGCATGGACTATAGGAAGCTCAATAAGGTCACTCGGAAAGATCATTTCTCGCTTCTGTTTCTTGACCAAATGCTTGATAGGTTGGCTGGACGTGCTTTTTATTTCTTCCTTGATGGATACTCCGGCTATAACAAAATTTTTATTGCTCCCGAGGACCAAGAGAAGACCACTTCCACTTGTCCTTATGGTACTTTCTCGTTTCCAAGGATGCCTTTTGGGTTGTGTAATGCACCGGCGACTTTTCAACGGTGTATGATGGCTATTTTCACCGACATGGTGGAAGATATTCTTGAGGTTTTCATGGATGATTTTTTTTGTGGTTGGAAATTCGTTTGATGATTGTTTGAACAACTTGGATAGAGTATTGGCTAGATGTCAGGAGACCAATTTGGTGTTGAACAGGGAAAAGTGTCACTTCATGGTTGAGGAAGGCATTGTCCTCGGCCACAAAATTTCAAAACATGGTATTGAGGTTGACCAAGCTAAAATTGAGGTGATCTCCAAACTCCCTCCTCCTACATCCATGAAGGGAGTGAGGAGCTTCTTGGGTCATGCGGGTTTCTATCGCCGATTCATAAAGGACTTTTCCAAGGTGGTGAACCCATTGTGCAAACTTTTGAAGAAGGATGCCAAGTTCCATTTTAATGAAGATTGTATGATGGCATTCGAGTTGCTTAAGTTCAAGTTGACTACTACTCCTATTATCACCACACCGGTTTGGAGCTTGACTTTTGAGCTCATGTGTGATGCTAGTGATGTTGCGGTTGGAGCGGTGTTGGGGCAAAGAATCAACAAAATCTTTCATCCGGTCTACTATGCTAGCAAGACCATGAATGATGCCCAAGTAAACTACACAGTGATCGAGAAGGAGCTACTTGCTATTGTTTTCGCCATGGAGAATTTTCGGCCGTATTTGATGGGTACTAAGGTGATTGTTCACACCGACCATGCGGCGCTTCGGTATTTGATGAGCAAGAAGGATTCTAAGGCAAAGTTGATGTGGTGGGTGCTTCTTTTGCAAGAGTTTGATCTAGAGATTCAAGACCGCAAGGGTAGTGAGAATTAAGTGGCGGACCACTTGTCTTGCTTGGAGGAGGAGGGGAGGCCACATGAAGGCCTTGAGATCAATAATTCATTTCCCGACGAGCAACTCCTACCTGTTTCAATGACCGGGATACCATGGATTACCGATCTAACCAATTATCTTGTGAGCGACATTGTACCGAATGAGTTCTCTTCAAACCAAAGGAAGAAGCTCAAACGGGATGGCCTGGATTATTATTGGGATGAGCCGTATCTTTTCCGGATATATACTGATGGTGTGATCCGACGATGTGTGCTAGAAGAAGAACAAATGGGAATTCTTGAAGCTTTTCACTCTTCACCGTATGGTGGTCATCATGGTGGAGCTAGAACGGCTACAAAGGTTTTGACTTATGGATTTTATTGGCCTGCCCTCTACAAGGACTCTAGTGAACTTGTCAAGTGTTGTGATGAATGCCAAAGAGCCGGTGGGATTTCTATGAAGAATGAGATGCCCCTTACAACTATTTTAGAGATTGATATCTTTGATGTTTGGGGTATTGATTTCATGGGACCGTTTGTAAGCTCTTGTGGGAACACTTACATTTTGGTAGCTGTGGACTATGTGTCAAAATGGGTTGAAGCCGTGGCTTTACCCAACAATGAAGCTCGAAGTGTGGTGGCTTTCTTGAAAAAGAACATTTTCGCAAGGTTTGGTACTCCTAGGGCTATTATTGGTGATGGACGCATTTTTGCAACCGAGCTTTTGATACCTTGCTCACAAAGTATGGTGCCACTCATAAAGTCTAAACCCCCTACCATCCTCAAGCAAGTGGACAGGTCGAGGTCTCCAACCGGGAGATCAAGAGTATTTTGTTAAAGACTGTGAATGCCAACCGAACGGATTGGTCAAGAAAACTTGATGATGCTATTTGGGCTTATAGGACGGACTACAAGACACTGATTGGGATGTCTCGATATCGATTGGTGTTTGGGAAGGCGTGTCATCTTCCGGTAGATCTTGAGCATAAGGCCATGTGGGCACTGAAAAAGTTGAACCTTGAATGGGATGTCGCTGCAAACCTAAGAGTGGCACATTTGAATGAGCTTGATGAATTCCGGTATCATGCCTACACAAGTTCGTCCCTTTACAAGGAGAAGATGAAGTACCTCCATGACAAGTATATCCATAACAAGGAATTCAAAAAAGGTGATTTAGTGCTATTGTTCAGTTCTAGGTTAAGAATGTTCCCAGGCAAGCTAAAATCAAAATGGAGTGGCCTCTTTGAAGTAGTGAATGTAACCCCTTTTGGTGCTCTAGATTCGAAAAATAAGAACAATGAGGTGTTTGGAGTCAATGGACACCGGGTTAAGCATTATCTGGGCAAGGTTGATGATGGCCACATTGTGGCGGTCCTTCATTTCAAGTGATTGGTAATCTGCGTCGTGCCGCAACGTTAAAATCAGGCGCTTCTTGGAAGGCAACCCATGTCTTTTTCTTTCTTTTATTTTCTTTCTTTTATAAAGGTTTGGTTTTGTGCTAATCAGTTTTGAAGTGTATGCAGGAATAGGTGTGCATTGCAAGAACTGTGCATGAAAAATTTGGCTAAGTGTCAAAATGCATGGTCTCTGAAGTTGGTCTGTCAAAAACGCTTAAGGAAATGCGGCCGCACACATTTTTATGCGGACCGCACTGATGCTGCGGCCGCACTCATTTTTGTACGGTCCGCAGTCAGTCACTCAAGGGCAGGTAAAGAGTGCAGTCCACATCAAAAGTATGCGGCCGCACTCATGTAAAAGACGGGGTCCCACGAGTAAAAGTATAAATAGGATTTCTCTCTTCTTTTTTCACTTTTCGCACCTCTGAGACCTAAAGCCAAGCTTGCACAGTAAAAATTCCCATTTGCTCTCAAATTTTTCCCTCACTTCATCACTTGCATCTTCATTACTGATACGTTAATCTCCTCATTAGATTCTTCATCGTTTGTTTGTTTTGTTCTTAGATTTAGGGTTACTTACATGCCTAAAATTGTCAATGTTTAGTTGTTTTTGCTTATAATCATGTGGGCAGCTTATTGATCGTTAATTGGGGTCTGGGTAAGTAGCTAAAGTTGTTTGATTGCTAAAATCATGATCATTTGAGACCAAAATTGCATGAACCCTAGTTTCAGTGCCCGTTAAATTTGAATTGTGCAGCCGCACACATTTTTGTGCGGCTCGTAGTGGAGGCTATGCGACCGCACTTATTTTTGTATGGTCCACAGTCCTCTAAGTTAGGCAAAAGTTGAGCTTCACTTATGTGGCCGCACATATTATTGTGCAGTCTGCAATGGCCTGGTGTGGCCGCACTCATTTTTGTGCGGTCCGCAATGAAGGAACTTCAGAGACCCCAGTAGTCTGAACCTAGAGCTCTGCCGCCACACATTTTTTTACGCGGTCCATAATGGATATTCTACGGCCGCAGTCATTTTTGTGCGGTCTGCAATGGGCAGTCTACGGCCGCACTCATTTTTGTGTGATCCGCACTGCCCTTCTGAGACACTTTTACTGCAACTTTCCATCCTGTATTTTTGTGCCTCTGTATACATTATAACCTTCAATTGTCACTGATTCTTGTTCTTATGTGTTGCGGACAATGGTTCGCTCACGTGGTAAACGTGATCTATCAAAAGGGAGGCCAAAACCCTCCCGAGGCCGGGGTCGAGGTAAAAGCAGCCTACCTCTTGCACTTCAAAGGGTTATAAGCAAGAAAGCAACAGCAAATAGAGCCTCTGATACCTCGAAAACCAGTGAGTATGTCCCATCCGGGGAAGCTTCTGAGGGTAACTCCATGCAAGCACAGCCGGAATGGTGGCCATAGAGGTTCGGGAGAGGGCAGCCAAGACTCTGAGCCCTCTTCCACATGGGCTCCCCCTGCTCCAATAAACTTAGATGATGATGATGTTCTAGATGATGGGAGAGGGGGAGATACTGCAGTGCCGGGGTTAGAAAGATCAAGGAGGCCGGAGATATGGGAGGACAGGTTCGTTATTGCCAATGCCTTTGCAAAGTTCCGGAATGGTGGCCACAGAGGTCGTTCACTCTTGAGCAAAAGTTTTTAATGAAAGACTTGAACAAACACAACCCCAATGTCCTCAGGCAATTCCAAGGGCAAAAAGGTTGGAGCTGGTTCACCAACAAAGTGCTAGATACAAATGAGTACCTAGTCAAGAAGTTCTACGCAAATGTTGCTCACATCAAACAGGGAACCAAGGTGACAAAAGTGCGGAATCTGAAAATCCGCTTTGACTTCTGTGCACTAAATACGTATGTAGGGTTATAAGTGAAAGTAGTGCAGTATTTGGAGAAGCTAGATATGGGTGATGCAGCTCGTCCGTGGTGGGCTGAGATTCTGGCAATTCCAGGGTCAACACCTCTGTGGCTCACAGCTGGAGTTCAATTTTCCGGGCCACCCTAAACTTTGAAACAAAAGGGTGGCAAACGTTTGTGTGTAGCCGCATTGACCCATGCCTCAATGAAAACATGCTCCCAATTCCCCGTGAAGTTTTGGTGGCCTCGATTATGGCTGTGTATCCGATAAATGTTGGTGCCATCATGTCCACCAACATCACTCTAGCAGTCCAGAAGGGTGAGAGATCCTATCCGTACCCGAACTTCCTCACTGAATACTTCAAGGATCAAGGGGTGGAGTTGAAGCATTATGACACAGATGTGAAGGCAAAAAAGCCTTTCTCCTGGTACCACCTTCAGGGAGCTGACAACCCTAAATTCAAAGGCAAAGTTACTACTGCCACTGGCCAGTCTGAGGAGCCAACGGTAGTGGTCACTAATTCAGCTGCCGAGCCTTCTACAACAGCAGGTACTTCCACAGGGACAGCAGCCATGCCACCTCATCATCTACTGGACTCCCTGCTTCTACTATACTATCAGTTCCATTGCCAGTGCCAGCTTCATCTACCTATCCTCAGACTGCGCTACGAGTCTCCCAGACTTTGGCGAGTCTCAACAACTGGATGCAGGCAGCTACTACAAAGCTGACTGATATTTCTAGTGCTGTTGCAGCACAGTTCTCAGCCCCAGCATAGCCATAGATACCTTTGTCAGTGGAAGCATTGAAGAAGATTTTGGAAAACTATAAGACTATTAAGGATACTCTAGTGGCGCATGGGAAGGTCATTGCAGCCTTGAGCAAACAGGTCAAAAAGATAAAGAAGTCTCAAGCATCAAAGAGGTCAGTAGACAGGTTGACAAAGGAGGTCGCCAAGATTGCATCTGCATGAGAACTTCCATTGGACCTACTCATGGAGTCCACTATTCCAGCAGCACATGCAGCACCAGAGGCGGCAACCGGACAGTCTGAGGAGCTGGTTGCCACTTCCCACACTGCTGAGGAGATGATCCAGATGCTCAGCAACCCAGTTGACTCTCAGCCTGGTGATGATGAGATACAGGTTGAGGTGGAGGTTGCTGAGGATCCCATGCAGACTGAGACCACATAGGGAGTTCTCTTAACTCTCTACCCTTTCCCTGTTCTTATTTTTGTTAAGCATTGGGGACAATGCTTATTTTTCATTTGAGGGTGGTCTATTATGATTATTTGACATTTGGGTTGTAATAACTCTAATACTATTTTTATTTCATCTTTATTTTCCTTCGGTATGTATAAAGTTTTCTCCATTTGATGTAAATATTCATTTTCCTTATGTATATATTCATTTGACTTCGATTTATATATTATTTTATCTCGCTTTCTGTAGTTTATTTCATAGCTTCTTTAGTTGCTTTTCTTTAGTAGTATAACTTCTTATTTACTCTAGTAGCTTCTTTTTAATTTGCTAGCTTCTTTTTACGTTGTGAGTGAACAATAAGCCTTTGGTTTTCTTAGTGCCACGGTTCTTTCCAAAGGTGGATTATGTGTGAACCGGGTGGCTCTTCCCAACGATGGATGGTGTGACATCACTACTGCAAAAAGGTCATTTGGCGGCAATTATTTAACGTCAATAAGTCAATTGCCGCTAATATATTCTATAAGTTGAAATATATGCGGCAAATGACCATTAGCCACTAAAAAATAACCTTTTATCGGCAATAAAAATAAATTACCATTAGAAATTACTGACTTTCAGCGCATAGGGTTTTTCTTTTTTTTTTTTTAAAAAAAAAATTTCCCTCCCTGCCCAAGTAATTAATCTTTCCCTCCCTATTTTTAGGACAAGATCGAAGATTCCCTCCAATCAGAAAATCATCTGAAACCTATTCCTTCATCGACTCGAATCAAAATATTACGAAAACCTATTCCTTCATTGAACTGGATACGGAAGAGACGATCTATTAACAAAATCGCACATATATATAGGTCTCCGGCCAGCCTTTTCCCCAGATAACTGTAATTCTTTCCCAGGTATCTTCTCTTTTTACCCAGCCGATGCGATTAACAGTTGAGTTTTGGATTGTGCTGCTCGATTATGCTCTATCGTCGTTGTTAGTATTCTCTATTTTATCCGTTTCTCACTTCTCTTTTCGTGTAGGTTTCGAGATTGTTTCAGAACTCATTCTTCTCCTTCAATTTCTTGTATTTATTGGCAAAACAATCTGCTTACCAGGTACAAATTTGTGCCTTCAACTGTTGGGATTTGAGATTTGCGAAAGTTCAGTTTTTTCTGCATATGCCAGTTGTTTGTGATATCCGACTGTTTTTCTGCTATTCTTGTGATTATTCATAAATTTCTAAGCGTCGTCGATGCATTGAATCTACCACTAGTCGAGATGTTGTGTGTAATTTTCATTGTCGTCGATAAATAGTGGTGTCAAATCTTTATATTTTCTTACCTTGACGTCTCTGTAGAATACACCTCTACTATGACAGTAGTCAACTGCATTTGTTCCTTTGTATATTTTCTGTTATTCTTGTCATTGTTCAAAAAATTTTATTGTCGTCGATGCATATCGATTTCAAATCCTCCATAGTCAATAGTTTGACATAAAATACAGAAAGTGCAATGCTGCTATTGCTTGGCCTCGTCAGCTCGGAACTCGTTTTCCCTTTACTATTCATAAATAACAAACCTTGGACTCTCAATATAAATCTCACAGTCATAGTTTTGGTAAAGGAAAATGTCAAGCAAAGAAATATTTAGCGCCAATTTGAACATTCTCTAAAAGCAAACAATCTCTAAATTTCAACTATGTCTAGTGGAGGTGGTGAGAATGGAGCTAAAAAAGCAGAGGAATTACATCCTCATCCAATTATGGAGCAACTTAAGAATGTACAATACTGTGTTAACAACCCACCACCTTTGTGTACGTGACATTATTTAGACAAGACCATATTGTCAATTGTTGTTAATTTCGTCGAAAAAAGATATTGAACTGATACTATGATTATTTTATGATAAATGCAGCAGAAGCATTATTCTTAGGGTTTCAACATTACATATTGAGTCTTGGTAATATTGTCTTAATTCCTAGCATCCTAGTTCCTCAAATGGGAGGTGGCAATGTAAGAATTTCCTTCAATTCCTTAACATTATGACTATTTTTTTGTTTTTGTTTTTTGGACTGCTGAAACTAGCTAATTGATATTGTCTATTATCCTTTTATTGATTCAATTGATTTTGAGACAGTGATCTTAAATTGTAGGATGAGACGGCAAAAGTAGTACAGACAATGCTCTTTATTTCAGGAGTGAATACATTACTACAATCTTTATTCGGGACCAGATTGCCATTGGTAATAGGTGGTTCATATGCATACTTGATACCAATTACCTCAATTATCCAGTTTAATAGTTCCTCAGTTCTTCAGGATCCTGAGCTGGTAGTATAACATTTTTATCTATTTCTCTCTCTCTTTTCGGGTAGGAGGGGTGTGAGACCAGAGGCGGATCCAAGATTTAAACTTGATGTGTTCAATTTTTAAGGTTATTCACACTGAACACATTGTACTCTGGACTATATTGTTCGGACTCTCCAAAAATGCCGTTAGGTGCATGTCGAATCCTCCAAACGTAGTGCATTTTTGGAGGATCCGACACCGACACGGGTGCGGTAGCATTTTGGAAAGTCTGCAACATAGACTATGGAATTATGATGATCAGAATTGAATATTTGTTGAAATGCTCCGTGTCAAAAATATTGTTCATCTGCCTCTGTTGGGACTTTGAGTTGTTTTCTTTTTTTGGGTGGGGAGGGGGGGAGGTTGTCCATTCAGCTGATGTTTCTTGAATTTGTTCTTGCGACTGATATTTGCAGGGGTTTATGCATACAATGAGAGGCATACAGGGAGCTCTTANAATCGTGTGCGTATTCTGCGTCTCGATGCCTTTAGATTTAAAATAGATATGTTATAACCATGTTTAACATTTAATTTCTAAGAAGTACCTCGTATGCATTCCACATCTAGGTCAAAATAATTAATAAAAAATATAATAAATTAAGTGAAGTGATAATAGACAAGCCATAAGCAATAAAGTACAAGAATAGTCAAGATTGATTTAAGCCGAACATTAGTCAATAAAAGCGACCGTGATAGAACCACGGGACTCGAGGGATGCGTTCGCGCAACTTCAACCAAACTTTCTTAATAAATCAACAAAAGCGTTATTAATCGTGGACACGTTCGCGCGACATGATTTTGACGCGCCAAAAGAAAAGAGTATACGTACGCATAACTCAATTCTTTAATTATGAATAATTTAAGCAATTAAAAGCGGTAAAAAGGGTGAATGCACATAGGTTTAAAAACACGTAATTAAATAATTTAAGCCAAGTATAAATTTTTAAGCGACCGTGCTAAAACCATGGAACTCGGGAGTGCCTAACACCTTCTCCTGGGTTAACAGAATTCCTTACTCGGTCTTCTGTGTTTCGCAGATTTAATCAGAGTCAATTTCCTTGAATTGGGATTTTAAAATAAATGGTGACTTGGGACACCAAAACTCAATTCCAAGTGGCGACTCTTTAAATTAAAATAAATTAATCCCTTTTCAAATAATGTCACTTAAATTGGAAAAACTCCTTTTCTTTCCTATCATCCCTCGGGAAAAAAGGAGGTGTGACAGGAGGGGTGTGGGACCAGAGGCGGATCCAAGATTTAAACTTGATGTGTTCAATCTTTAAGGTTATTCACACTGAACACATTGTACTCTGGACTATATTGTTCGGACTCTCCGAAAATGTCGTTAGGTGCATGTCGAATCCTCCAAAAGTAGTGTATTTTTGGAGGATCCGACACCGACACGGGTGCGGTAGCATTTTGGAAAGTCTGCAACATAGACTATGGAATTATGATGATCAGAATTGAATATTTGTTGAAATGCTCCGTGTCAAAAATATTGGTTCATCTGCCTCTGTTGGGACTTTGAGTTGTTTTCTTTTTTTGGGTGGGGAGGGGGGGAGGTTGTCCATTCAGCTGATGTTTCTTGAATTTGTTCTTGCGACTGATATTTGCAGGGGTTTATGCATACAATGAGAGGCATACAGGGAGCTCTTATTGTTACTTCTGGTTTCCAAATTATAATGGGCTTCTTTGGCCTGTGGAGAAATCTTGTAAGGTGTGTGTAATCTGAAGTTCTTGTTTTTTCAGTCTTGAGCATGTGGAATATTCAACTTTAGGTCATCAACTTCATTTTCTGTATAACTTCTGCATTTCTTGTATAATTTAGGTTACTTAGCCCTCTATTTGTGGCACCACTTGTTACTTTGACTGGACTAGGGCTCTACCATCTTGGCTTCCCATTGGTGAGAATTTTAATCCTAGACTTCTCGTATAATATATGCTTTTGATTAAAAATATGCTCTCTGGAAAGATGAGAACATCAGATTGCTGAAAACATGTTCGCTAATTAAACTTTTTGTATTCTTTATTTTGTAGATTGCAGAATGTGTCGAAGTTGGGTTACCACAGTTGATTTTCATGGTTTTCATCACACAGGCAAGTAATTCCATTCACTATAATGAATTTAAGTTTGGATTTATATGCTTTTTTATGAGTACATTGTTCTCTTTCATGGAGTTGTTGAAGAGGATACCGTAGCGTATTCTCTTTACTAAAGCAGTGATATTGATCAAGTGATTTTGAAATGGTATAGCCTGTTGAGTAAAGGTAAATATATGAACTTGCTAAAATAATTTGCCGATCAGAAGATCCAGGATACACTGTAGCATTTTTGTGCATTGAGCATAAGGGTTAAAGAAAAAAATTCTAACATAAAGCTTGCTCATGTCGTGATAGTAGTTATTCACATCATATATCCTCTTCCTACTCGAATTGATTACCTGAATGTACTAAATTTCTTGCAGTATCTACCAACATATCTCAAATTAAAGAGGCCGATATATGACCGGTTTGCAATGCTCTTCTCTATAGCAATTATATGGTTTTATGCAGCAATCTTGACCTGGAGTGGTGCATACAAGAATGCAAAGGAAGCAACTTGCCGCACTGACTGTCAGTTTCAGTAGAAACCAGCTTCACCAACACCTGATCCAGTTCTTCCTTAACAGCTGAAAAACTTTCAGTAGATTTAGCAATCTGCTCCTCATAACTATTTAGCTGATCTTCAAGAGCCTTCAGTTTCTCATTCAATGTTTGTGCCTTCGTATCTCTGGTAACAAATTTGCCGGTTGCCTCTTGGAGTTTGAGCTCGGAATCCCTTTTTAGTGTATCATGCAGTGACTCAAGCTGCTATGCTTCTAGCTATTGCTTGCTCCAAAACTCTTCCTTGTTGCTCTAGCTGCTCTTCTACTGATTTGAGCTTTTCCATCACCTCACTCTCTTTCACCCCAGCAGCGTTAAGATCGTTCTCAATACCTTCCAGTCTCTGTTGAGTGGCATTCAATTCATTACGCAGGACCTCAAGCAGGTTTTCTGTTTCAGCTAGTTTTTCAACTGAATTCGTGTATACATCCTCTAAGTTTTTCTTCTCCTCTGTCACATTGTTCAGGCATTGACTCAATTCCTTTTCTTTCTCCTTGGTCTCCTCCAGAGCAACCTCAAGGCTTGATGATTTCATTTTGAATGCCTCCACTTCTGCTTCAAGTTCGGACGCCCTATCAGCGTGCTTCTTAGATTCTGCTTCTGTCGCCACACATTTTTCTCTAATGTGCTTATTTGTTCTTCAAGCTCCTGAATCCTATATTTCTCTGTTTCGAGCAATAACTCCAAGTCACTCACCCTTTTGCCCGCTTTATCTACTTTCGAGTGGGATACCAGCATCAAGTCCTCTAATTCACGGCTGCTTGATCAGTGATGTTGGCCCGACCCTCATGCTCAAGCCCTTGTTTTCTGCATTATTACCCTTTGATGTAGGACTAAATGAATGGGCTGTAGGATTCAGCCTTTTCCCAATTCCAGCATTAAATTAAATGAAGGGGCTGTATGCATAACTGAAGTAATTCGCATCTTTGGTCTGTTGTGTCCTGATTTGTATCTCAATCCTTACCCAACGGTGTGATGTCCTTTGTATTGCTGCTTCTATATGTATCTCTTCTGTTGTTGATGCCCAGTAGCTACATTTTATCCAACCTGTGTGTCCTGTGACTTCCCTTAGAAAGAACTGCCTTGTGCGTGCAGAGTTGGGCAGTATTTGGTTATTACAACTGTTGTTCTTCCTGCATGCTTGATTGTTTTGTATCACAGCTGAGTTCCTTACCCTCCATATAGGACTGGAACACTGAGAATGCAGCATAATATGCCACAGTTCCTTAGATTTTATGCACACACTCAGTGTTGAAACATTAGAGTTGTGAGCATGTTTGCCCGTAAGCTCCTCCACCAGATTTTTCTTTGAAACATTTGGTCGAGCATGGTTGTCCCTTGCTAAATTGCCACTGGCCAGAGGTTCTTTGGAACAGATTTAACCATATAAGTTTTTTCCATTTGATGACCTTTGAATCTTATATTCTAGGTAATTTGGAGCCAAGAAAGGTTCGTGGGCCTACGTTACTAAAAGATATTTGTTTGTGTCCTTTCTGGTTATGGACTTTTAGTTTCATAACCTCACAAATTATTATTAGCGTTGTTGTTTGGCAACATTTACTTCCTATTGACATAGTTATTTTATAATTTCAGGTCATACAGTCTGATGTTCGATAATTTAGCGAGTGGAAGATTTCAATATGACGAAGAGTTTCAGATATTATTTGAAGATTGTTATTCGTTAAGATTGGTTATATAGTGACATTAGCTATTTACTTCAAACAATATGAGTTATTTTTTAAGGTTTTGTGATATTAATATTTTGGATTAGTGCTTCCTTTTGTTCGTTAAGATTTAACGAGATATACTATAGTTTTATGAATTAATATCAATATGTTTTGTTATTTGCATTATTTTTTGGTCGAATGTAGTAGTTATTATTAATGGTGGCTAAACTTACCGTTATAGCTTGTGAATTTTAGTGCCAATTTAACAGGATTAAGGCGTTTATACAGGGATATTGTAACCATTATATTGCTATTAAAGATGATTTTTAGCGGCAATTTAATTGACTTTGCTATTCATTAAAATGGACGCTAAAGGGGCATACTAATACGTTTTTAGAAGAGATATTGTTGCCAATTTAATTGCCACAAAACAATTACCTCTAAAGGTATGGACTTTTAGCGACAAATATTTTGAATTTAGCGGCTATAAAAATGGACGTTAAAGGAGCATTATTAGTCGTTTTTAGAATGGGTTTAGCAGCCATAATAATTGCCGCAAACAATTGTCGTTAAAGCAAATGAGTTTTAGCGGCAATAAATCATACCTTTTACCAGCTTTTGGCAGAAATGCCGCTAAAGGCTTTACCGACCCCGGCATCACCGGCTAAAGATCAATTGCCGGTAAATGATATAGCAGCTATTGTTATTGCCGCCAATGTTGCTTTCTATTGCCACTAAAGGTCCTTTTTATAGTAGTGAGTCACCAACCTTTCAGTCCATCCCAGTGGTTAATGAGTTTTCCGATGTTTTCCCGATGAACTTCCGGGTCTTCCGCCAGAGCGAGAAATTGAGTTTGCCATCGACCTACTACCAGATACTAATCCAATATCTATTCCCCCTATACAATGGCCCCTGCAGAGCTGTAAGAATTAAAGGAACAACTAAGGGACTTGTTTGAAAAAGGTTTTATCAGATCTAGTACGTCACCGTGGGGAGCACCTGTTTTGTTTGTAAGAAAGAAAGATGGTTCCTTACGAATGTGTATTGATTATAGGCAGCTGAATAAGGTGATGATCAAGAATAAGTAACCGCTCCCGAGAATTGATGATTTATTTGATCAGTTTCAAGGTGCCAAGTATTTCTCAAAGATAGAATTGAGGTCCGGGTACCATCAGGTAAGGGTTAAGGATGAAGATATTCCGAAGACAGCATTCAGGACTAGATATGGGCACTTTGAGTTTTGGGTTATGTCATTTGGTCTGACCAATGCCCCAGCAGTATTCATGGATTTAATGAACCATGTGTTCAGGCCTTTTTTTTAGATCTATTCGTAATTGTATTTATTGACGATATATTGGTATATTCTCGTTCAGAGGCTGAGCATGCAGATCATCTGCGTACTGTGCTCAGAGTTCTACAAGAAGGGAACTTGTATGCAAAATTTTCTAAATATGAATTCTGGTTGAACTCTGTAGCTTTCCTTGGGCATATTATTTCGGGTAAAGACATTCGATTAGATACACAAGAGACTGAGGCAGTGAAGACTTTTCCTAGACCCACAACACCGATGAAGGTTTGTAGCTTCTCTGTTTGGCAGGTTATTAGAAGAAACTTGTAACGAAATTTTCTTCTCTTCTAAGCACCTTTGACCAAAGTGGTATGTGGTGTCTTGCTTGATGTTCCGGAATAACATAAGGAAATCTATGGTGCAAGCAGGTTGAAGAAAGGTTGCGAATAATTATAAATAGATATGTGTAGGTCGCAAGCTAAAGTATGGTAGAGCGACAAGGTTCTTGGAGGACAGGAGGAAGGATAAGAAAAGATGAGTAAAAAGGTAACAAGAATGGATGAGTCCTTGGGAATAAGTTTATAAGAGAGCTGATGGTTTCCCTAAGTTATACAAGGCTCAATATAGCTCGAATGAACTCGAAGGAGTCTAAGACTAGTAATGTTTAGAATAGATGAAATGTTGCCCTAACAGTGGGATAAGGGCGCAATTGTGAGGGATAAAATATGAAGTTTGGGCCTCCGAAGAGAGGAATTTCTTGAATTGTACAAGATTATGATAACCATGTAAGTTAACTCAGAAAGGAACAAGGTTTCAATGGACCGACGCTTGCGAACGGAGTTTTCCGGGCCTTAAAGGACATATTAACTTCAGCACCGGTTCTAATGCTTCCAGAAGGAACCGATGGTTACGTTATCTATTGTGACGCATCAGGCATTGGATTGGGTTGTGTGCTGATGCAGCATGGTAAGGTTGTGGCTTATGCTTCTAGACAACTAAGAAAGCACGAGAAGAACTACCCGACCCACGATTTAGAGTTAGCCGCGGTGATTCATGCACTAAAGATGTGGAGGCACTACTTGTATGACATTCATGTTGATATCTATACGAATCATAAGAGCCTCCAGTATATCTTCAAGCAAAAGGAATTGAGTCTTCGTCAAAGGAGATGGTTGGAGCTACTTAAAGACTATGACGTTGATATTTTATACCATCCGGGGAAAGCGAACGTAGTAGCCGACGCCCTCAGCCGTAAATCATGGGTAGCCTATCATAATTACTACCAGAAAAGAGGGGAATAACCCATGATTGTTCATCAGCTAGCTAGTCTTGGAGTTTGGATACTGGACTCAGGTGACATTTGAATTACTCATCAGAATACGGCAACATCCTCATTAGTAACTGAAGTAAAGGAACGCTAGTATGAGGATCCTATGTTAGTTCATTATAGGGATACCACCCTTAAGAAGGAGAAGACACCGTTTGGAATTACACAAGATGGGGTCCTCAGATATCGAAGACGATTGTGTGTGCCTAATGTTGCAGGGCTGTATCAGCAGGTTATGGGAGAAACTCACTATTCTCGATATTCTATCCATCTAGGAACAACAAAGATGTATCATGATATCAGGAAAGTGTATTGGTGGGACTGAATGAAAAAGATATAGCAGAGTTTGTTGCTCAGTGTCCTAATTGTCAGCAGGTTAAAATTGAGCATCAAAAACCCGGAGGGTTATTGCAAGATATGGAGATTCTGACTTGAAAATGGGAAGTAATCAATATGGACTTCATCGTAGGCTTACCTCGTACCCAGCATAAGTTTGATTCGATATGAGTGATTGTTGATAGGCTTACAAAGTCAGCCCATTTTCTTCACGTTAGGACTACATATTCCTCAAAGGATTATGCAAGACTTTATATCAAGGAGATAGTACAACTACATGGTGTCCATGTATCTATTATCTCGAATAGAGGAGCTCAATTTACAGCTAACTTCTGGAGGTCCTTCCAAAAGGGATTGGGGACTCAAGTAAGTCTTAGCACAGCATTTCATCCCCAGACAGACGGACAGGCTGAGCGTACTATTCAAACACTGGAGGATATGTTACAAGCTTGTGTGATAGACTTTAAAGGTAGCTGGGATGATCATCTGCCGCTTATTGAGTTCACATATAATAATAGTTATCATTCCAGTATTCAGATGGCTACGTACGAAACTCTTTATGGACGAAAGTGTAGGTTGCCTATAGGGTGGTTCGATGTTGGGGAAACTACGTTAGTAGGACCAGAATTGGTACAGCAGGCAATCAAGAGAATTAAGCTTATACATGAAAGGCTATTGGCAGCTCAAAGCCGTCAGAAGGCTTATGGGAATAATCGACGACGAGACCCGGAATTTCAGGTGGACGACTGGGTATTCCAAAAAGGTATCACCGATGAAAGCTATCATAAGGTTCAGAAATAAAGGAAAACTTAGCCCTCGGTACATGTGACCATAGAGGATCATACGCAAAGTAAGCCAGGTAGCATATAAGTTAGACTTGTCTTCGGACTTGGAGTCTGTACGTTCGGTCTTTCATGTGTCTATGCTCCGTAAATGTATCGGAGATCCTTCCAGAATTATGTTAGTTGACGACATTCAGGTCACAGAGTAGCCATCATATGAAGAAACTCCCATTTCTATATTGGACGGACATATTCGGAGATCGAAAACTAAAGACGTAGCTTTGGTGAAAGTACTTTGAAGAAACAATAATGTGAAAGATATGACTTAGGAGGCCGAGGAAGACATGCGGTCTAGATATTCCTACATATTTCCTCCTCAAGAGAAGGATCCGACTGAGACGTCATAATCATAAGGTACGTGCATAAATTCTTGTGTTGGTTATTGTCGTTGGTCATGTGAGGCTATTGTCATTATTCATAATTATGGTCCTGTGTGTCGTTGGGTTATTAAGCTTCTACGGGGAGAGTTGGTGGTGGTGTTGTTACAGAGACGACCCTGCCGAAGTTATATAGATCACGGGGAGTTGAACATTCGAGGACGCATGTTTCTAAGGGGGAAAGGATGTTACATCTCGCATTTTCCTACGTTAAAATTTTGTTTTCAGTTAACCGACGTAGACTCGGGGATGAGATCATCTTGACGTTAACGTACTTACGCTATTTATAACAAGTGATAAATAAGTGTTATGAAGGATAAAGGGGTACACGGATTAAAGAAAACGAGTTTCGTCGAAAGTGGACAATTTGGAATAAAATACGGGTCGAGCGATAATACCCGATAATTATGAACTATTACCATGCGAGGTACCATATGACCATGATAGTATAATATATAAAGTATATATGGAATATTTTAAAAATAAATAGAATTTTAAGTATTTTGTGATAATTTTTTTTAAATAATGCTGGTAATTGATTAATTACCGGGTAACAGGACATTACCCAGTTAACTAATAAGTGGATAAAAAAATTAGTATCCCACCCCCACCGACGTGGCAAGAAGCCAAAACTTTGGAAATGACTAAGTAGTCATGGTTTCCAGATGGCTAATTGTAAATATGACTCAGACATGACTTAAGTCTTAGCAAGTAAGACTTGTATCTAGGAAACTTAGTAATGAATTTATTAGATAAAAAAGCACATTCTGTATTTGGTTTTCAAACCAAGGATGTTAGAAACAGAATCATTTCGTCCAAATATTCAAATCCATAGCAAGGTTTCGTTCAAATTCAGAAGCTGAAGCTTCATCCTCTCGTTCCAACGTATTTCACGGAAGCAGAAGCTTCACTTCGATCAAATAATTCAAGGAACAGGTATGTTAAGGCCTTTCCTTCTTTCTTTTGGCATGGTCCATATGATACTAAAGAAACGAGCAAACACACAGTTTCCAAAAATTATTCTATTCATAGAAATAGTAGGGGTGTCTATGTTCTTGATTCCCCATGAAAAATATTATTATCTTCTATTCATGGGTCTCAGAATAATACACGGTTGAAAAAGTTTATCCTGAAGGAATATTGATATTATTACGTATTTTTCATGCATTTCACTCATTTACACATGTGCATTGACCCATGACCAGATGGCGTTATATACGCGTATATATGTAAATATATGTATATGGGATATGGGAAAAGGTTACAGCGTTATATACGTACCACAACCTGATCAGCTGGTATATGTTGATGATGTGCCCACAGTGGCCGAGACGATATGATGGGATGCCCTCAGTGGCTTGATGATATTATGTACACCCATACCTATGCATGGCACGACATTTACATGCACGTGCATGACACTATAAAGGTTTCAGAATTTACAAAGTTATTCAGATTTAAAGGTATTTCTGTATTCCATGTTTCGTCTATGTCCTTTACGTACTAATTTTCATGCCTTACATACTCAGTACATTTTTCTTACTGACGCGCTATTTCACGGGGCCTGCGTTCTATGCCCGCAGGTGCAGGTGGGCAAGCTGACGGTCCCCCTTCTTAGGATCCCTGATCAGCGAGAGTTGGCGTGCTCCACTTGATCCGGAGCTGCTTTGATTTTGGTATATATATATATATATATATATATATATATATATATATATATGACGTGGCTCAGTCCCATCTTTGTACAGTTATGTTTCTATTAGAGGTCCGTAGACAGTATGTCTAGTTAGGTTGTATATGGCCTTGACGGCTTTCAGTTTTGGATGTACAGTTGTCTATAGCAGCCTTGCCGGCTCGCCCACTATATTCTGTCCGTATACGTACATATGCCTTGAAGGCAGGTTTCTTTCATATATGTTATTTTTGTAATTCAACAGATGTTATACAGGTTCATATCCTACACACATACTTAGGGGTGTTTGACAAGAAGGATTCAGGAACCCGTCGCGGCCCATCGGTTTGGGTCGTGACGTTCTCGCTATCTTCGGCATCGGACAGAAGGAACTTAGCATCATATTCATCCGCCTTTGCCTGCTTTATCTCTTCCGAGAGATCAAAGCCCTTAGCGTGGATCTCCTCGAGAGTTTCCCTTCGAGATTTGTGACGCTCATACTCCTTGTTTCTGCCCTCACGGTCGAGATCCCTTCTCAGCTTAGCTCGAGCATCAGCAGCGTCCTTCAACTAGACCGCCACTTTCTTGTCAGCCCGGGCATCTATGATCTCTGCCTTCATCTTTTATATTTCCGATTCGAGCCTTGAAATCATGCTCGTTCGAACTGGGCTGTTCGCACGAACATTCCGGAACTCCACCTCAAGGGCGGAGGCCTTGGCCAAGGCATCCTTCTGGGCCTCAACCTGGGCTTTTAACTCGTTACGCTCAAGCTTAACCTGGTCAAATTCGCCACAAAATCGTTCCAGGTCGTCCGTTTTTCTCTGTAGCTGAAAGAGGAAAATATTAGCCTGCGAAAGCAGAAGGAGGAGCGTGCATCGGCTCGAAACAAAGGTTACCTTTCTTTTGAGATAGTCCTCGAAGTTCCGACTTCGATCCGGCTCATAGCGCAGGTATGCCAGCTCATCTTCCTTTTTCGTGCAAAGAAGCCTAAGGGATTTCTCCCCATCCAAAGCTTTCCGCAGCCTGGCCTCACGGTGAAGCAGCTCGGACTTAAGCTTGTCAAAGGCCTGCAAAAGAAAGCTCAACAAGAAAAGGAAGACGCGAAACTGGAAAAAGCCTATACCGGCTACCAAAGAATACCATGAAGCTAAGCCACTGAGCTTCACTAAAGGTCGAGCATACCTCCGGTGGCTTAGTTTCCCCCAATGTGCCTTCGGTAGGAGAAGAGGGAGAGGATGGATGATTTTTGTCCCTCGAAGTACCTTCGACGGGAACGGGAAATGGCGGCAAGGATGGAACTATTTTTTCAAGAATAAAGGCCCCTGAGGCCGGAAGCTCGGCCGACTCGTCTCTTCCGAACCTCAGAAAAGGACGGTGCGAGAATCCTCACACCTCGAAGACTCTATTCGTTTATTATCGATCCTCGACCGCGAGGTCGGCAGTCTCTCCTCCTCCCCAGGGGACACGGCCTCATCTCGGAAAGTTCTCCAACACCTGCATTGGCAGAGTCAGTGCTCTATAAAAAAAGTACCTTTTTGAGAAAAGAAGCCACTATGCACCTACCATGATGTTTTGCCTCCCATCTCCCCTTGGACAGGGCTCGCCATTTGCACATGTCATAAGTCGAGAAAGCTGCCAGCTTACGAGACCATTCCGCCAGATCGGGAACCTCGTTCGGCAGCCAAGGGATCGCTACAGAAAGAAAAAGAAAAACATCTTCACGGAGCCCGCCTCTACTATGGACAAAAATAGTAAAAGCACAAGTGTACCACTTACATGTGAAATTCCATTTCTCAGGAAATGGCAGAAACTCTCCAGGGATAATATCGACTGTCAGTGCTCGAACAAATCGACTCATTCACCCCCGATCCTCATCCTCTTCGTTGTTAATGGTGAGGGGCCGGGTGGATCGACGTCACAGAGTCAAGCCCCGATAGTGCAAAGGCCGGTATAACCATAGAGATGACTAAGGGTGAATTCGAGCCCTGCCTTGTCCGCAAAGTACCTTATCATCAGCACTATCTTCCAAAGGGATGGGTGAGCCTGCGCCAAGGTAACCTAATACCTTCTACAAAATTCGAGCACGACCCTATCGAGAGGGCCTATTGTAAAGGGGTACGTATACACGTTCAAGAACCCTTCGACATGAGCCATGATGCTCTCCTCCGGGGAAGGTGCCTGCAACACCACCTCTCTCCCCCATCCGCACTCTTTTCTGACTCCCTCGAGATGCTCCTCCCTTATCGAGGAGATAAACCTCGATGCGTGCTCCCGGTGGCCCAGGACATTGGGAGGTTTCACTAACGAAAATTCCCTCTTCGAGACAAAGCACCTCGATGCTAGCTCACCAAACGCCGGCGGTGTACCACCAACCGAGCACGAAAATAAGGAAGAACCCTCTTTTTCTTGACAAGCGGACGCGGGCACAACAACCATGGTTATGGTAAAGCAAGGAAGAGGGAAACGAGAAGACTTAGGCAAAAGCTTTGAGGTAAAGGGATATTGGCACGAGAAAGGGGAACCCTATAAAGGAGATAGTTGCTCAATATAGTAGTATCTTCAAATAGGGGGAGAGCAAGCGCATATATAGGGCAGATGACGACTATTCGCCTGCTCTAGAGACCAACAGAATCTGGCCATATCAGTATCACTTTTTGGGAAGCGCGCTGGTGGGACCACCTCGATCACTTCGCAGTCATGCCATGTGAATGACACTGTCGTGAAAGCGCTCGGAGATCATCAGACCCTATGAATTTTTGCCATTACATGCATCGACCCTATTGAAACTATCGGCCCAAATTTGAGATGGTGCCCGATCTCAAAGGTCTCGATAGCTCCGAGTATATGCCCCGAAGAGCCAACATCAGAATTCGAAGGCAAAAGCATTAAAACATAGAATGCGAAATGCTCGAAGTAGAAAAATTATCGTACTTCCAAAAACACATTTACAGCAGGGGAGCAATTACAATGCCCTCTCCCTGAAAAACTCTTGTACAAAATGGGAAAAAGAGACGACCTAAATCTACTCTTCACCCCCACTACCCTCGGAATCATCATCGGAGCCCTCATCTGAAGTGGCCGAAAGGGTAGATTTTTCCTCTAAGGTTCAGGCCTTCTCGATCTCGGCCGAAATATCAGCGACCTTGTCACTCGCTTCTTTATGAGCCTGCCTCCTCGCTTGCGCATGAGCATAAGCAACGGCCCGAGTCAACCTCTGCTTAGCCTTCGGTAAAATCTCTCGAGCTTTCTCATTCGCAGTGGTGGTATCTTTCTTATACGAGGATACCTTTTCCTCTGCCACAGACTTAGCCGACGACAGTGCAGCAATCTCCTCTTGTGCAAGAGGCCCCGGGACGATGTCAGCTCCGTCTGTAGAATGTTCCTCTCCGAGGCCACGACCCCATTTTTCCTCCTCAGGTCAAGGACCTCAGTATCCTTGGCAACCATCTCCTCTTGGAGACGCCCCACATGGGCATTCTTTTGACCAACCTACAAAGGTGAAACAAACTGGTAAGTATTAGGTTAAAATTAGAGGCAGGTTCGCAAAATACAGTACTACCTGCTCGACAAGGTTGTCTCTGTCTCGGCTCATTTCTTCCAACCTTGCCCGGAGCACGCTCAGCTCCTCTTCCTTTCGGGCAAAAAGGGCCTACGACTCCTTTAAACCCGAGGCAAGACCCTCGACTTCCTTCGTATGCTCATCTCGCAATTTAGAGATAGCATGGTCGTACATTCTCTTGTCCTATAACAAAATAAAAGAGTCACAAAAATTGGGAGAAATACTTAGAGCACTAACGGTACGCGTAGAAAGGTTATCACCTGCTGAAGGAGCCTCTCCGCCTCCTCAATAGCAATGGGAGCATCGAGATCAATGTCTTCACCAGCTCCATCGAGGAAGTTTTCAAGCTCACCTCCCCCCTCGAGAGGACCCCCCACGTTGGTAACCTTTGGGTCCTGAGAATCCCTGAACTCCCCGGGCGAGAATCGAGGACCCAAATTGAGGTCACCGAGGGCGTCGATATCGCCAAGGGGAAAACTCTATTGTCCTCGAAAAGCTCCGGGTCAGGACCCAATGGAGCCGGCAACAACGGTCTCCTCGACAGGGACTGCACCACGTCCGGCCGGGAACACTGTACGCAGTGAAATCAGAGGGCCCGATTTCCCGCCATTAAGCCATCTCGGGGAGGTACCTCGAGACCCCGAGGACATGAAGCCACAACCTAGCCCTCTCCTTTGGGGATTGTCAAGGCCCGATTCGAGGCCAGACAGAGGCCGAGGCCAGGACAAAAGGGGGAAGCTCCCAAGACACGCGGCTGAGTCTGACAGGGCCGGCCTGTCCAGAGCCTACGCTGAGGCATCGCATCAAGCCATCTCATCGCCGTATTTTGTAAATTAATTACTCATGTATTTGTAACTGAGTTCCCCTCCTATGTAAAGGGGACTCACCCTACCTTGTAAGGGATTGACGTTGCTCCATTTCTCCACAAGTGCAATAATATCTCTCTCTCCCTTTCTCTTCTTTCTAAACTTATTGGCTCTCACTGATCCGAGGATACCTCAATATCCTTCGCTTTTATATGAGTTCTTCATCGTATAACTTCGTTTTGACTATAAAGAGCTTCGTTTGATTGTATCTCTAACTGTTATACTACCCTCGATTGTCCCTGATAGCCCGAGCTCGATCTCGAGGTCGACCCCGAAGCCCCCATCGACCAAACCTACATCCGGGTAACAGGACCTTCGGTTCGATCATTATCTTGTGTTAGCTCACGCTCCATCGTTAAAATTCATAACACTAGCATCATCTGCTCTAACAACTAGCTCAGGAATAGATCACGTATTTTAGAGTCCCATTTTACAAATTTAATTGGCGTTATCATTTTCACGGTAAACAGTTTGGTGCCCACCGTGGGGAAAAAATAATAGTGATTATTTTCTTGCTAGTCTCGTCACATAAACACACATTATCTTTTACACGTTTCTTGTCCAAGATCCTTTGATTTCAGGTTAAAATGTCTGGCTCGATAAACGGAATCGAGAACAACAACCTCGAAAACCATGGGGAAAAGAGCGTGGCTGTCCCGGCTGCTGGAGCACCTCCACATAATCTTGACATCAAGCCCGAACCGATTCTAGCTGATGCAGATTCGCAGGACGCACATCAAGTCGACGAAGCCTCACGCACCAGCGGTAGCATACAACATATCGACCAACATGGATCTCAAATAACCCCGGCCCGGGAAGAACAGGAAGTTAGTCTTCATATTATTTTTGAAATGTTGTAGGCACAGCGGTTGGCTATCACTCAGCTTCAAAGTCACCCGGAGACTCCCAGCGCGGTAGCGCCGGAAACATCTCCCTACGCCGAACGAGTACCCGAGAGATCAAGCAACAACGGATCGGTAACCGATCCCGCTGCAGCAAAGATGCTTAGAGATCTCTTCGAAAGGATTGAGTCAGGTTCGTGGAGGTTCATACAGCAATCGTCTCCCGAGGAAGCAGTCCCGGAACTCGCTTCACGGAAACTCGGAACGCCGAAACTCCCCAGGTGCGACAGGACTTTTGATCCCTACGAGCGCACCATCGCTTACACGCGCTCGTTCAAGCAGCAACCTTCAAGGTGATGAGCATGAGTCCGTCTCGTTGAGCAAGTTCGAGGGAGCACTCTCGAAAGAAACCATGATGCAGCGCCGCAGCCTGGCACCTGGCCTCGCAAACTCGCCAACCACATCAGTAGATCCCTCCGCGGGAGTACACACTAACATCATCAGAACAGCGATGAAAGAGCTCGACACATCTGGGGCCAGACAAAGAGAGAGTGAAGCACCACGGGAAGCCGCACCTCATTTCCTGAGGGAACGAATGAGATCACTCCTGGTTTTGGATAATTGGGCAATACATGCTTTCACCTGAAGCTCAAACGAAGCATGCCCGACAACTCCAGGACATTTCAGATGAAGCCTGATCAGATACCCAGCCGAGACCTGACCAGATACCCGCACCCGGCACCAGCCACGGAGCAGGGCCGTGGACAACCACCCGGGAACTTCCTCGGGCTCGGTGCGTCCAAGCAGACTCCCAACGAAGAAACTAATGCCAAACAGGTGGATATACCATCCATGCGCCACGTATGGGAGGAGCGACAGAAGATGCAACCTACCTCGCAACGATAGAGAAATAGCCCGAGGACAACACCATCGAGGAATCTCCAGTAGGTCCAGGTTCAACAAGGCACGGCCGGCAGGAGAATCCCGCCCAGCTGAGTACGATTTCGGCATTGCTATACCAAACATCGTGATCTCCATAAGGGGAACCAGGGACGCCAAACAATTCGGGCCTATTCGACCAAAACCCCTTCAAAAGAACCGCAACCCGGCACGGGAACTGTAGAGCGCGCGCGTCCACGGGATCGAAAACGGACACCATCTTAGAGGACGACAGCCGTGCTACTCGATAAAAACTCACCACCAGGTATCGTCGAGCGGTCAGACTCGAGTCCAGCCCCTAGGACGAAAGGCAACCGGGAGACGAGAGACAGCCAGCTATACCACGACAGTGAAGGAGTGGCGACACNTTATTTCTTTCTGGCATCTTTGTTGTTACATGCCTTTTCTCTTGTTTCTTTCTTGATGTTATTGTCTCTCCTCTTGAGACCGAGAGTCTCTCGGAAACAGCCTCTTACCTTTCGGGGTAGGGCTAAGGTCTGCGTACACTCTACTCTCCCCAGACCCTGCTAGTGGAGTTTTACTGGTAGTGTTGTTGTTTTCTATGTCATAGAAAGAAAATACTCATTTGTTGAAATGAAAGAAATACTTTTCTACATCATGTAAAAATACCTTTTAGTTAAGTAAAAAAATATTTTTAATATCATGAAAAGAAAATACTCATTTGTTGAAATGTAAAAAAAAATACTTTCATGAAAAAAAAGTATTATTAGTAATATTTTTATTTAGGGTGGGGTGGGTAAGGTTGAAAAAGAGTTTTGGAAAATGTTTTCCTTTCTTTTGATAGGGAAAATATTTTCCTGCAATCAGAAAAAAATGAGTTGATGAGTAAAATATTTTCTAAAACATTTAAGCCAACCAAATATGAAAAAATTAGAACATGTTTTCCTTAATTTTATCGAATAGCAAAGCTCTTTAGAAGTCTTTTCATCATTGGGTGGGGGAAGTGCACAGTTACCCACTAATAACACATGTATTTACTTTTAAGCCACTGTTTAAAATGTCTTTAGTCTTTAGCCACTACTTTAATAAACTTTAACTACCCGGACGAAAATACCCTTCTGCTCATGTCCTTAACTTTTGAACTTAACTTAAGGACTTCAGGACTACATGTCCTTAACTTTTGAACTTGTAACTCTAAGTTCAGGACTACATGTCCTTAACTTTTGAACTTGGAACTCTAAGTTCA
>NW_017671144.1:100011-139663 GCF_001879085.1 Nicotiana attenuata | reverse complement strand
GGCGGCGGCAGAGGCAGAGGCGGTGGAGCAGCGTGGAGGAGACGGGCGGCTCTACCGGAGATTGTCGGCTTTGGGTGCTACAAAAGGGTCGGTAACTGAAACAATAAATGAGTACATGAGAGAAGGCAGAGTAGTGAAGAAGTATGAACTGGAGAAATGCATAAAGGAGCTGCGTAAATATAAAAGATACCAACATGCCCTTGAGGTCTACTCTCTCGAATCTCCTAATTATTACCTCAACCCCCTTTTGAACTTCACCAGGTTTTACTAATGTGTCTTACAGGTTCAGTGTTTACCAAGAATTTTCTTAGTCTGGTCAGAGACTTGTATGTCAGCGTAGCTGTTTTTTTTAATGACTGAAAAATTCGGCAAAACTTGGGGATAATGGGTGGGCCTCTAGCCTTCTCCACTTAAATACCAAGCTTAGTTCGCATGGCGCAGAGCTCAAAGCTGTGATCTAAGTCCACAAGTCCGTCGACCTTTGCAACTTGATAAGCCCTGTAGGCTTGTATTTATAAAGTTCAGTTGATAAGAAGGTCAAAGGATGATTGTATTGAATCTGATAACAAGCCTTAAATACATAAATTACAACAAACTAGAGCTAAAGTAAAGTTTACTATCTGCTACGGAAGCTCCTATATAATAGGAACTAATATCTACTCCTAAAGATGCTCCAAATTATGAGGAGACTTATTCAAACTGTACCAATCTGTAACAAGAGATAAAGAAGATAATATTGTATGACTTAGTCAAGATAATCATAAGATAAGATGGTTAATACACCCCCTCAAGTTAGGCATGGTGCAACAATGTCTAACTTGGAACGACACCTAGCAAAGGCTGGTTTAGGTAGTGGCTTGGTGAAGGTATCAGCAAGTTGATCACAAGCATAAGTATGCTTAACATGAACTTGATGAGCTTGCACTTGGTCTCGGACATGTGCGAAAACTACAGCAACATGTTTCATGCGGGTATGAAATACTTGGTTGTGAGATACATAAGTAACTCCAACATTATCACAGAAGATTGTTGGCGTCTTCGGAATGGTGACATGTAACTCACGGAGTAAGTTTCGCACCCAAGTGAGCTCCGAAAGTGCATTGGCAACTGATTTGTACTCTGCTTCGGTGGATGAGCGAGCCACGGCATGTTGCTTTTTTGATAACCAGCTGACTGGATTAGGACCAAAGAAAACGATATAACCTGATGTAGATATTCTGTCATTCGGGTTGCCTGCCCAATCGGCATCATCATACATATACAGATTAGATTCTGAGCCGCGAAGGATGCGAATACATGAACGTGCTGTTTCTTTGAGATACCGTAGTACTCTTTTAACCGCTTCCAATGTTCATCAGTCGGAGCATGCATAAATTGCGATAATTTATTGACTGCATAAGATATATCAGGCCGAGTGAAGGACAAATACTGCAATTTGCCAAGGGTGCGTCGGTAGCGCGTTGCATCAGTAGGGGGGGAACCATCGACTACCCGAAGCGGTTGACTGGAACACATAGGAGTAGAAACACCTTTACAATTATCCATATCCATTTCGGAAAGAATGTCCAAAATATATTTGGATTGAGAGAGAATGAGACCATCTGGTACTTGCTTAACTTCAACACCCAAGAAATAATTTAAATGGCCAAGATCCTTCCATGCAAATCGATCTGCCAAGGAACTGATAACAGATTTAATCAATAGTGAATGATTTTCAGTGACCAAAATATCATCAACATAGACGAGCACATAAATAGTTGCAGCCAAATGCGTCAATACAAATAAAGAGGTGTCAGATTGACATTTAACAAAGCCCATCTTCTATAAATGTTCACGCAAAGCAGTATACCAAGCTCGGGGGGCTTGTTTTGAGGCCATAAATAACCTTTTTCAGTTTGCAAACATGGTATGGAAATTGGGGATTAACAAAGCCTCGGGGTTGAGACAAAAACTTCTTCATCCAATTTCCCTTGCAGGAAAGCATTATTGACATCAAGCTGATGGATTGGCGGTCTGTGTTGCACGGCTATTGATAGCACTAGCCTTACCGTTATTGGTTTAACAACGGGACTGAATGTCTCATGAAAATCTAAGCCAGGACGCTCCATGAACCCTTTTGCAACTAGACGAGCTTTGTAATGTTCTATGGAACCATCCACTTTCCGTTTGATTCAGTACAACCATTTGCAGTCCACAACATTTGTGGATGGATCTCGCCGTACCAATTCCCAAGTCTGATTTTTCATCAAAGCATCATATTCATCTTTCATTGCTTGTCTCCACTCTTCATATTTGTCAGCTTGTTTGAGTGTTATAGGCGTAGGAGACAAATGGGTCAGAAAAGAGAATGTTCTTTTGCGCTTGAAAATATTGTTCTGGGACCTGGTTATAATGCGAGTTGATTCTGGTGGTATTGCAGGGGAGGGATCAATTGTAGATGGGTTTGTGGTATTTAGACTCTCAGAGGGTGCCGAAGTGGAGGTTGGAGGAGGGGCTTCTCTGGTGGTTGATAATGGTTGTTGGGATGGCATGTTGCTGGCTGTGGTTCTGCGTCTCTGATATGTTAGCAAAGTAGGAGGTTGTTGCTTATTTGTAGCAGTATTTTGTGAAGGAGAAAGTGCGAGGAGTTGCAAAGAAGAAGGAGCAGGGAGTTGTGTATTACCTGAATTCTCTGTAGCTGCTGGTACTTGGCTGTTGCTGTTGGAGTGAATATCTCTATTGGAATTAGTAGAATGTTGAAAGTTGGACTCTAAAAAGACCGGAATAAGCGATGGGATAGAGGGAGGTGGAATTTGAGTTGTATTTGGACTGTCCTCTTTTGAGTTAACCACTTTCCAACATACTTTGGAAGCATTTTTTTGTAAATGTATGAACATTTTTTTAAAAGGGAATTTTTTTTCAAAAAATTGAACATCACGACTTACGAAAATTTTAGACTGTGCCGGGTCAAAGCAGATATGAGCGTGGTGAGTGTGAGAAATACCTAAATACACACAGGGGGTGGATCTAGGTTCAAGTTTATTTTTGGTGTATTGGTCAACAAAAACGCAATAATATAATTTTTATCTAGTGATAAAACAGGTGATGGTTCGCATAAATCACTAAAAACAATCTGAAGAGGCATATTACTGGACAAAGTGAGTCGTATGGCAAACGATGCGCTTTATTAGAAGAACAAGCATTACGAAATTCAAATTTTTCCTTGGTAGCAACAGGTAAAGAAAACTTCTTCAAAAGGAAATTTAAAATTGTAGAATGTGGATGACCCAATCGACAATGCCAGAGGTGAAGTGGGGCTTTAATGGAGACAAGGCTGACTGATGGTGATGCGGGTTGCAGATGCGGCCATTCATAGAGTCCATTTTTATTCCGGCCTTGTACCAACGGCTTCAGAGTATGCAGGTCCTTCAGAACAAAAGTAAAAGGAAAAAATTCAATCGTTCTCAATACCTTCCAGTCTCTGTTGAGTGGCATTCAATTCATTACGCAGGACCTCAAGCAGGTTTTCTGTTTCAGCTAGTTTTTCAACTGAATTCGTGTAGACATCCTCTAAGTTTTTCTTCTCCTCTGTCACATTGTTCAGGCATTGACTCAATTCCTTTTCTTTCTCCTTGGTCTCCTCCAGAGCAACCTCAAGGCTTGATGATTTCATTTGGAAAGCCTCTACTTCTGCTTCAAGTTCAGATGCCCTGTCAGCGTGCTTCTTAGATTCTGCTTCTGCCGCCACACATTTGTTCTCTAATGTGCTTATTTGTTCTTCAAGCTCCTGAATCCTATATTTTCCGTTTCGAGCATAACTCCAAGTCATTGACCTTTTTGCCTGCGTCCTCTACTTTCGAGTGGGATGCAAGCATCAAGTCCTCTAATTCACGGCTGCGTTGATCAGTGATATTGGCCCGACCCTCATGCTCAGTGCACTTCTCAGCGACAGTCTTAAGTTCCGCTTCAAGTTCTAAATTACGAGCAGTTGATTTGACCAACTCAGAATCCAAATGAGCTATCTTCTCCTCGTACTCCTGCAATTTAGTATCCAGCTGTTTCCTTTCTTCCAGGGTCTTCTCAAGAATGGCATTTAGTTCAGAAACTCTCCCAGAGAACTCCTCTAGTTCCCTCTTAGTATCATTGCTTTTCAGTTCCACCAGATTTATTTGTTGTTCTAGCTCCACATTCTTTTCTTCAGCTGCAATACAGCGTTTTTCCATTTCTCCAAGTTGCAATTTTGCTTCTTCTACCGCAGTGTTGGAGACTTGTAACATGTCCTCAAGCTCAACATGTTTCTGGTTGGCAGTAGTTATGGCATTTCCAGATTCATGGTGAAGCTCTTCCAATGATTTCAGCTTCTGTTCTAGCTCCGCACTGTTTGCTAAAGCTTGAGAAAGAAGAGAATCTGCTTTGCTGAAATTCTCATCTGAAAGCTGCAATTTCACCTCTAGATCACCACATAATTCCTTCATCTGGACCACAGTGTTGTTTAGCTCGGCTACAGCAGCTTCAAGTGCTACTTTCTCTGTAGATAGTTTGGCCAGCTCCTCCTGCGACACTGAGAGTTGTGTCTCCTGGCTTTTCAGTTTAGCATCGTATTGTTCCTTTAAATCTACTTCCTCCTGAAGCTTCAACTTTATGTCTTCCAACTCAGATGCTTTAGCTTGAAGATCTTCTTTAGTGGATGATAATAGAAGCTCAAGAGCCGAAAAATCCTCTTTTACCCGAGATTCAGAAGCTTTTCTAATGTCCAACTCTTGGCTTAATTCATCTATAAGAGCTTCTTTTGATGCAAGTTTATTCTCAATATCTTGTGCTTGTGATTTTGAGATCTCTAGCTCTCCTTGAACTTTAGAAAGCTCTGAAGTTGTACACGTGAGCGCTTCTTCAACCTTCTGATTTTCAGCAATCTTTTCATTTAGGCCCTTGAGTTCTTCTTGTAAAGAAGCCATCTGGTCTTCATATTCTTTTGCACTCTGCTTCGACAACTCCAGCAATCTCTCAAACTCCAGGGCCCTCGTCGTCTCTGATTCTGCAAGTGAGCCACTTTGTTTGTGCAACTCCTCAAACTTTTTAGCCTCACCTGCAGAAGTCAGCAGCTCTTGTTCGAGCTCTTCCATCTTTTTNAAGATCAATTTCCGGTAAATGATATAGCGGCTATTGTTATTGCCGCCAATGCTGTTTTTTATTGCCGCTAAAGGTCCTTTTTGTAGTAGTGCATCTTAAGGGATTGAGTCCGTTTTCTTTTCTTTTATGTTTTGGTGAAAATAGTAGTAATGAATAAAAATGGGGTTTCAAGCATGCTTCACTTGGTACCAACATATTTACCTATGATCGTATGGTTAAAAACAAGTTGTTGGCAGAAAATAGCTCTAGTTGTGACTCTTTTGACTCTTGCGTTGACTTAAACAGTCATCAAGTAGTTCAAATCGAGCCATTTGTGATTCTCAATCGTAGCTAGGGTTGTTGTGGGCCCTCGACTCTGTTCTCTTTAGCAATCCAGAAGCATGAGAGGTGAGATGATTAGTTACAAGTCCAAGTACCTGTGCTAATAGTCTAGAACTTGCCCTGAATGTTTGTCTAGGCGAAATTCTAGGTGTAGCTTGGCTTGAGAAATGATCCTATGCTCTCCTTGATCCAAATTGAACTTTGAAATCTTCCATAGCCTACCAATGTAATATCCCTAGTCAAACCCTTCAATCCGGAGCCCTTTTTCTTTCAATAATCACGTTACAAGCCTTTATCCGTTCTGTAATGATCCTCTCTTGGCACCCGATCTTTCCTTAGCATTCTTGAGAAACAATTGGCAAAAACATAAGTTTGGGGGAGAGAAGAGGAGTTTGAAGTGATGAAAGGTACAAAGAAGAGAAAGAAATAAAGAAAAGGGAAGTCAAAGAAAAGAAAAAAAGAACAAAAAGAAACATGCCAAAAAAAAGTGAATAAAGTGAAGAGTTGAAGGGAATCCAAAAGAAAATAAGGTGGAAGTCTGTAGTAAAGAGAAAAGGAGAAAAATGAATGTCTTTATCAAGAAAGAGTGATGTTACGTTCCTCTAGTTCCCCCGAGGAAGAAGAAAATGACTCAAAGAGTCGAGAAAGTATGAGCCAAAAAGAGAAAATGGAGTGCTTAAGGAAAGATGAAACCATTCTATTCCAACTAGTCCTAGCTTGGTCCAAAAGCCTTTATTACATCTCGCAAAACCCCTACATGATTTCAAGTTGAGTGAGCTTATATTAGTGGTGATTTACATAAGGAACAAGCTTATGGTACTCAAAGCCAGACTTGTGACATTCTTTTGAGATAGATGAGCGAACTTTTCACTATCCTTGTTTCAAGTGTTACATTTTGAAGTGAGATTTGCTAATGGAGAGTAGAAGAGGAGGAGTTTGGGATCCACAATGACATACATGAAAGAGCGAGCTTCCTTGATGAATAGAGTCAACTCTTGATGCTTTAGTGTCACACTAGAACTATTGTACTCAAAAAGTCAAATCATTGCATTGTTGATAATTCATATATGTTGTGGCTAATTGTTGGTCCCAATTGATGTATGACAGATTCACCTTAGGCCAACTGAAATATCCCTTTTTCTAGTGGAGGTGGGAATTGCCTTATTTGCTTGAGGACAAGTAAAAGCTTAAGTTTTGGGGAGTTGATAAGTAGGGAAATTGGCCGCTTATTTGCTCTCTTTTACTTGTGTTTTAGCTCAAAAATGCTTAAAGGTATTCCCGGAAACTAACGAAATGTGCTTACTTGCAGGAATATTGGGAAACGAGCCAAATAAGTCAAAATCAACTCATAAAGGAGTCAAAAGTGAACAAGAGCCAAAACTGGGCAAAGAGGCTAGCAGTGTGGACCACACAATTTTGAGTGCGACCGCAGAATGAGATTTAGAAAGGAGGTTTTAGCCAGCTCAGATAGTGCGGACCGCACCAAAAATGTGCGGCCACAGGAGATTAAGTGACGCCACAATCATTATTATGCGGTCCACAATATTGAAGAATCATAGAGTTGTTCCAAAACAAAAAGTTGAAGTGTGCGAACTGCAGCACTTTTGTGCGGCCACACCTACTTTTATGTGGACCGCAGAAGCCTAGCGTTCCAAGCCCAAAATTTCCAAGACATCAGACCGCACCAGAATTGTGCGGCTGCAGAAGCCCATTTCGAAAACGCATCAGAATTATGCGGCCGCATAACCTCCGTAGGGGCATTTTTGTTAGATATTTTCAGCTTAGCATAAATATAACTTTTTGTTATTTTTAGGTTAAGTTTAGTTTGTAGAGGTGCACCTGAGCAGTTTTCTTTACTTCTTAGAGTAAATTTGTATTTGATTGACTTCTTAATAGTAGATTGTGTTTGTTTAATCAATGATTATGCATTCTACCTTAATTTCTTCATTTTTCATGAGTAGCTAAACTTTAGCTAGGGTTATGGCTCAACCCTAGTGTTAATACTTAATGGGTATTTAATTTTAGGGATTATTTGTGATTGGATTAGTGATATCTAACCTTTTTTATGCTTAAATTATAGAATTAATGGTTGCAAACATTGATTCATGCCTTTTTGACCTAGTCTTTGCTTGAGAAAGAGAGACTAGGTTTAGGAAAACTTGGTTAGCAAGGAGTTGGGGTGAATTCAAGAAATTGATAGCCCCAATTAAAGGGCCAAATCTAGAGATAGTAAGACCCGACTTGTGCATATATCACTTAATTTGTGCAAATACCCATTTGGGCTTGAGAAAGCCAAATTGAGCAAAATCATTCAAACTACCGAGAGGTATAGAGCAATTGCGTGTGTTTGCAATACCACGAATCCGATAAATCAAACTTGCCCTATAGCTTACAACCTGTTAGATAGCCACCTAGGTGGAAGTCATGACCCTAGATTCCTTTATCATTTGAAAAACACTCAAAACCAAAAATACTGTCTTCTAGTTATTATTTGAAATCATTAGCTAAAAGTAGAAATAGAAACAACCAATGAATATGTGGAAGTCCAATCTAAGGCACATCACACATTCACTCTAGTTATATACCTAATCCAAATTCTAACTCCCTGTGGATTCGTTCTCGACTCGTGTTGGGTTTATTATTGCTTCGACCGCCTCACTACCTAATCTTGGTGTGAGTTTGGGCGAGATTAGTATCATTGATGATGTGTTGGTTCGTGTTGATAAATTCATTCTCCCTGGCAGATTTTATTATTCTTGATTGTGAGGTTGACTATGAGGTGCCGATTAATTTTTGGAGACCTTTCCTTGCTACGGGGAAGGCTCTAGTTGATGTTGAAGCCGGAGAACTTACTTTCCAGGTTGGTGATGAGAAAATGGTTTTCCATGTGTACAAGTCTATGAGGCAACCCAATGGAAATGAGGTGTGCTCTTTTCTGGACTTGGTGAACGATGTGACAATAGATGAAACAAGTGCCGTGATGATTGTTTATGATACTTTGGAAACCATCTTGCTCAATTGTGATGATGAATAAATAGAGGGTTATGTGGAATGTGTGAACGCATTGCAAGGAATGGGGTCGTACACTTATGAGCCCCGCAAATTGTCTTTGGATCTTAAGAATAGAACCACTTCTCCAACAAAGCCTTCAATTGAGGAGCCTCCTATCTTGGAGTTGAAGCCATTACCTCCACATCTTCGGTATGAATTTCTTGCCCCTTCTTCTACTTTACCAATTATTCTTTCCTTTTATTTGACTAACGTGCAGGTAGACTCCACATTGGCGGTGCTACAAAAGAGGAAGAAGGCTATTGGATGGACTTTGGCAGATTTTCGGGGGATAAGCCCCGCATTTTGCATGCACAAGATAAACTTGGAGGAAGGTGCCAAATCATCTATTGACATCAAAGGAGACCCAATGAAGCCTTGTAGAGGTTGTCAAAAATGAGGTCATCAAGTGGTAGGATGACGGGGTTGTGCACCCCATTTTCGATAGTTTGTGGACTTCTCCGGTTCAATATGTCCCAAAGAAATGGGGCATGAAGGTGGTCACCAATTAAAAGAATGAGTTTATTCCTACAAGAACGGTGACTAGGTGGAGAGTGTGTATGGACTATCGCAAGCTCAACAAAGTTACAAGGAAGGATCATTTCCCACTTCCCTTCCTAGATCAAATGCTTGATAGATTGGCCGGCCGTGCTTTCTATTTCTTCCTTGATGGGTATTTTGGCTACAATCAATTCTTCTGCTCTGGAGGATCAAGAGAAAACTACTTTCACATGTCCTTATGGTACTTTCACATTCTCGCAGATGCCATTTGGGTTGTGCAATGTACCGGCGACTTTTCAAAGGTGTATGATGGCTATCTTCAAGGACATAGTGAAGGATTTTCTTGAAGTCTTCATGGATGACTTTTCGGCGGTCGGGGATTCTTTTGATGATTGTCTAGCAAAATTGGACGAAGTGTTGGCAAGATGTGAAGAAACAAACTTGGTGCCCAATTGGAGAAGTGTCATTTCATGGTTAAGGAAGGCATTGTCCTTTGCCACAAGATCTCAAAGAATGGAATTAAAGTCGGCAAGGCAAAGAATGAGGTGAATTCTATACTTCCACCTCCAACTTCAATCAAAGACGTGCGGAGTTTCTTAGGATATGCGGGATTTCACTGGCGTTTCATCAAGGATTTTTCTAAAATGGTAATCCCGTTGTGCAAGATTTTGGAGAAAGATGCCAAGTTTAATTTCAATGATGATTGCATGAGAGGCTTTGAGTTGCTAAAGCTCAAGTTGACTACTACTCCCATCATCACCGCTCTAAATTGGAGTGTTCCTTTTGAGCTCATGTGCGATGCAAGTGATGTAGCGGTAGGGACTATTTTGGGGAAATGCCAACAAGATCTTTTATCTGGTCTATTATGCAAGCAAGACCATAAATAGTGCCCAAGTCAACTACACCGTTACGGAGAAAGAGCTTCTTGCCATTGTGTTTGCTATTGAGAAGTTTCGCCCGTACTGGATGGGTGCAAGAGTGATTGTTCATACGGATCATGCGGCACTTCGCAATCTCATGAGCAAGAAAGATTCCAAAGCTCCTTTGATGAGATGGGTACTTTTGTTGCAAGAGTTTGATATTGATATCCAAGATCGAAAAGGAAGTAAAAACCAAGTGGTAGACCACTTGTCTCATTTGGAGGAGGAGGGGAGGCCGCATGATGGCCTTGAAATCAAGGACTCCTTCCCCGATGAGCAATTCTTGGCTATTTCAGTGAAAGACATGCCTTGGTTTGCGTATCTAGCTAACTATCTTGTGAGTGGTATCATTCTGGTTGAGTTCTCTTCAAACCAAAGAAAAAAGCTCAAACGGGATTATCAAGACTACTATTGGGATGAACCGTACCTTTTCCGGATTTGTATGGATGGAGTGATAAGAAGATGTGTATCGGAGGAGGAACAAGTTGAAATTCTTGGGGCTTGTCATTCTTCGCCTTGTGGTGGTCACCATGGTGGAGCAAGAACGGCGGCCAAAGTGTTAAGTTGCGGTTTTTCTTAGCCCACTCTCTACAAGGATGCAAATGAGCTTGTCAAGTATTGTGATGAATGCTAAAGGGCCGGTAGAATCTCAAAGAAAAATGAAATGCCCCTCACCACCATCTTGGAGATTGACATTTTCGATGTGTGGGGTATTGACTTCATGGGTCCTTTCGTGAGTTCTTGTGGAAACACCTACATCTTGGTCGCGGTTGTTTATGTGTCCAAATGGGTTGAAGCCATTTCTTTGCCCAACTATGAAGCGAGAAGTGTGGTGGCATTTTTGAAGAAGAATATCTTTACAAGATTTGGTACTCTAAGGGCTATTATAAGTGATGGGGGATCACATTTTTGCAACAAAGCCTTCGATACCTTACTCTCCAAGTATGGTTTAACTCATAAAGTCACGACCCCCTATCATCCTCAAGTAAGTGGTCAAGTGGAAGTCTCTAACTGGGAGATAAAGAGTATTTTGTTTAAAAAAATGAATGCCAACTGGACAGATTGGTCAAGGAAACTCGATGATACTTTATGGGCTTATAGGATGGCTTACAAAACACCGATTGGAATGTCTGCATACCGATTTGTGTTTGGGAAACCTTGTCATCTTCCAATGGAACTTGAGCATAAAGCCATGTAGGCGTTGAAGAAGTTGAATCTTGAGTAGGATGTCGCTGCCAACTTAAGGGTGGCACAATTGAATGAGATAGATGAGTTCTGGTACCATGCATATACAAGTTCATCCTTATACAAGGAGAATATGAAGTACCTCCACGACAAGTACATTCGGAACAAGGAGTTTAAAGAAGGTGATCTTGTGTTGTTGTTCAATTCTCGGTTACGAATGTTTCCGGGAAAGTTGAAGTCTAAATGGAGTGGCCCGTTCGAGATTGTGAGTGTGACACCCTTTAGAGCATTGGACTTGAAGAATAAAAAAGATGAAGCGTTTAGAGTCAATGGTCACCGGGTGAAGCATTATCTGGGAAAAGCTGATGATGGCCACGTCGTGGCGGTTCTTCATTTCAAGTGAATATGGTAATATGCATCGTGCGCGACGTTAAATCAGGCGCTTCTTGGGAGGCAACCCATGTGTCTTTTTCTTTTTCTTTTTATTTTTTTAGATAGGTCTTGTTTTGTGCTAACTGGTTTTGAAGTGTGTTGCAGGAATGAGTGTGCTTTGCAGGGACTGTGCTTAGAAAAATTGGCTAAGTATAGAAATAGTGCGGACTGCACATTTTTGAGTGCCACAGCAGAAAGAGATATGCGGCCGCACAATTCTTGTGCGGACCGCACAACTGGGAAGCTAAAATTGCACACTCTCTAAAGTTTGCCTGTCAGAGAAATGGCCAAAGTGCGGCCGCACAAGGAAATGTGCGGTCCGCACCAAAATCTGCGGCCTCACTCAGAATTGTGCGGATCGTAGATCATCAAAGGGGAAACGTGTAACAGGTAAAGGAGTGCAGACCGCACATGAAATTGTGCGGCCGCACTCGTTTCTTGAACCTTGGACAAATCGTGTTAAGTATAAATAGTACCCTTCTCTCTACTGTTGAAACTTTACATTCTTTGAAATTTAGAGCAAAGGCAAAAATAGTGCACTCATCTGTTTCACGCACCTGTCACTCAATTCATCATCTTGATTCTTCCTTAGCATCACTTCATTACCGGTATGTTCAATTCATCTTTAAAAAATTTCAATTTTTCTAATTTTTTTCATAATTAGTTTAGCTATTTTTAGACCTAAATCATCATGTGAGTTGAAATGTGTGTTGGGTGGCTTCCTACTTGCTATATGGGGGATGGGTATACTGTTATCATGTATAAATTGCTACTACCATGTCAAAATTTGTGTGCAAAGTTAGAAACCCTAAGTTACTGCCGTTTGATTTTGAATTGTGCGGCCGCACAAGAAATTGTGCAGTCCGCAGATCCTCAGTTTAGGGCAATTGGTATAGCTTGATTGTGCGGTCCGCAAAAATTGAACCGCGGCCGCAGAAAAGTGTGTGGGGCTGCAGATCATGGCTTTCTCTACTATCAAAGAGTTGCACTTTTAAAGTAGAATTTCTGCGGTCGCACTCAAAATTGTTCGGTCCGCATTTCAATTGTGTGGTGGCACTTGAAATTGTGTGGACCGTCACCACTGCGTCCACACTTTAGAATTGTGCGGCCTGCACAAACCCATCTGCGGCCGCGCTTAAAAATGTGTAGACCGCACTTCCCCATCCAGCATACTGTTTCGTTACAACTGTCTGCTACTCTGAACTTGAACTCTAACCGATTCCTATTGCTATGTGTTGCAGACAATAGTTAGATCTCAGGGACGAGGTGATACATCCAAGGGGAGGGGTGAACCCTCCCGAGGCCGAGGCAGGGGTACCATACCACTCTCCGTGCAAAGGGAAATAGCAAAGAAAACAACAGCCAGGAGAGCCCTGAAGCCTGCTGAGTCTAGTTCTTATGTCCCATCTAGGGAAGCATCTGAGGGCAATTCATTGCAAGATCAGCCTGATGCAATCTCAGCCAAGGCAGCTTCCCGGGAGGTTTCAGCTCCGAGATGAGCCTTCCACCTCAGCAAACACTTCTGAGGGTTCAGGATATAATAGTCAGGGTTCAGAGCTCTCATCTACTGATGCCCCCACTGCACCATTTACAGTTAATGATGATGATGATATTCCGGATGACAGTCGAGGGGTGATACCAGAGTTGCCGGCCTTAAGAGGTCGAAGAAGAGAGAGGTTTGGGAAGATAGATTCGTCAGCCTGACTGATTTCAACGGGTTTCGAGAGTGGTGGCTTCAGAGATCGCTTACACTTGAGAGCCATTTTGTTTTGAAAGATTTGGATAGATACAACCCGAATATGGCATGACAGTTTCGGGAGAGAAAAGGGTGGACATTGTTCATGCAAAGCGTGGTGGATGCCAAGGAGCACTTAGTCCGGGAATTCTAGGCTAATGTGGCGCATATCAAGAAGGGGACTAAGGTGACTAAAGTAAGGAACTTAAAAGTTAGATTTGATCAGATCTGACTGAACACATATTTGGGGCTCGAGGATGTGGAGCCGGTGCAATATTTGGAGAAGCTTGCACTAGGTGATGCGGATCGCCCATGGCTAGTTGAGATTTTGGCAGCCCTAGGACCACCACCATCATGGATCATAGGAGGGGTTCCTATTCAGAAGAACACCCTTAACTTTGAAGCAAAAGGGTGGCAGACCTTTGTGTGCAGTCGAATAGACCCAAGCCAGAACAAAAACAATCTACCAATCCCAAGGACAGTTCTAGTGGCTTCCATTATGGCCGGGTACCCAATCAATATGGGTGCCATCATATCGGTCAACATGTCTCTGGTCGGTAGGCAAGGCGATAGCTCCTACCCGTATCTCAACACCATCACAGAGTATCTTACGGATGCGGGGGTGGAGTCAAAGCCTTTTGACACAAAGGTTCGGGGGCCAGTCTGATGAGCCTTCGGTGCTAGCTATAGATTTAGCAGCGATACCTTCCACAACAGCCGGGCCCTCTTGTAGTACAGCTGCCATACCTCCACCTCCATCTTCAGGGCCATCAGCATCAGTTCCTTCATCTTTTGCTTATCCACTTTCTACGCTACGAGTCTCCCAGACACTGGCGAGTCTCAACAACTGGATGCAGACTGCTACTGCAAAGATGTATGATCTAACCAGTGATGTTGCAGCCTAGACCTCTACCCAAGCACCTCAAATTCCTCCAACAGTGGAGGACACTTTGAAGAAGATTCTGGAAAACTAGAAGACTATAATGGACAACTTGGTGGCACATGGAACAACAATTGAGGAGCTTGGGAAGCAGGTGAAGAAGATGAGAAAATCCCAGGCTTCGAAAAAATCAGTTGACAGGTTGAGACGGGAGGTGACCAAGATAGCAGCCGTTGGGGATCTTCCATTTGACTTACTGATGGAGACAGCTCCAGCAGCACCATCAGCATCAATGTCACTAGCTGGCCAGTCTGAGGAGCTAGACCTCGCTGCCCACACTACTGAGGTGGTGCTACAGATGTTCACCAACCCAGCTACTCCCCGAGAAGAGGATGATGAGATCCAGTTAGAGGAGCCTGAGGGAGGTGATGCCGCTATGGACACGGAGACCACATAGGTAGTCCTCTCTACTCTTTACCTTCCTTATTTTTATTTTGTTAATCATTGGGGACAATGCTTATTCTTAATTGGGGGGTGGAGTTTATTTGATTTGATGACATTTGACATTCGGCTGTATAACTGATAACATTTGCTTTTCCTTTTTATTTATGTACATATTCTTCTCTCTCTCTATTGATGTATATATTTTCTTTCTTCCTCTCTCATCTTGTATATTCATTTATGCTTTCAGTAGTTTACTGTATAGCTTCTTTATTTTATTTTTCTTAGTAGTCAATGTTTAGTCTAATAGCTTCTTATTTACTTTAATAGCTTCTTTTTAATTTAGTAGCTTCTTTTCATGTTTAAGTGATCAATAATACTTTGGTTTTCTTAATGTCACGGTTCTTTCCAAATGTGGTTTTTGTGCGAACCGGGTGACTCTTCCCAATGATGGATGGCGTGACAACCTTCTTAAGGGATTGAGTCCGTTTTTTATGTTTAGGTAAGAATAGTAGTAATAATGAATAAGGGGACCTAACTGAGTAAAACTAGAAGAGTCAATCATGCTTCACTTGGTACCAACACACTTAACTACGTGCTTATGATTAAAAATAAGTTCTTGGAAAGAAATAGCTCTAGTTGGTGACCTTCTGACTCTTGTGTTGACTTAAGCAATCACCAATTGGTTTAGTTGAACCATTAGCAATTTTCAATCTTGAATATGGTTGTTCTGGGGCCCTCGACTCTATCCTCTTTAACAATCCAGCTGTGTGAGAGGTGAGATGTTTTTGTTGCAAGTCCAAGTACCCGTGCGAATGGTTTAGAACTTGCCCCGAATGTGTTTCTAGGTGAAATTCTATGTTTTGCTTGGCGTGAGAAGTGATTGTAGGCTCTACTTGACCCGCTTGAAATTTTCCATGTCCCACCGATGTTGCTATCCCTAGTCAACCCATTTGAGCCTAAAACCTTTCTCATTTGATAACCACATTACAAGCCTTTACCCGTTTTATAGTGACCCTCTCTTGGCAGCCGAGCTTTCCTTAACACTCTTGAGAAACAATTGGCTAAAACATAAGTTTGGGGGAGAGACGAGGAGTTTGAAAATGCAAAGCATGGAGAAACCAAAGAAGGAGAAAATGAATATCATGACCAAGAAAGAGTGATGTTAAGTCTCTCTAGCTCCCCCTAAGGAAAAAGAAAATGCCTCAATGAGTCGGCAAAACATGAGCCAAAAAGAGAAAATGGAGTGCATAAGGAAAGATGAACCCGTTCTATTCCAACATTTCCTACCTTAGTCCAAAAGCCTTCATTACATTCCGAAAAAGCCCTACGTGATTTCAAGCCGAGTGAACTTAAATTAGTGGTGATTTACATGAAGGGCAAGCATATGGTACTTAGAGCCGTACTTGTAATATTCTTTTGAGAGATATGAGAGAACTTTTCACAAATCCTTGAATTGAGTGCTTCATTTTTAAGTGAAATATGCTAACGGAGAGTAGAGGAGGAGGAGTTTGGGATCCACAATGACCTACATGAAAGAGAGAGCTTCCTTTTTGTATAAAGTCATTTGATGCTCGAGTGTCACATTAGAACTATGTGTGCTTAAAACTTCAAATCATTGCCTTGTTGATAATTCATAAGTGTTGTGGGTAATTGTTGGTCCCAATTGATGTGTGTTTGATGCACCTTAGATTAGCTGGAATAGCTATCAACTTGTGGATGTGGGAATTACATTAATTGCTTGAGGACAACAAAAAGCTTAAGTTTTGGGGAGTTGATAAGTGGGGATTTTGACTACTTATTAGCGCCTTTTAGCTTTTATTTTAGTCCTAAATTGTTTAATTATATTCCCAAAAACTGATGAAATATGATTAATTGCAGGAGTATTGGAAAATGAGCCACAAAGATGAAATCCAACTCAAAAAGGAGTGATCTAAACTCAAGGACAAAAATCAGGCACAAAGGCCCAAGTGCGGACCGCAGGTTTCCATCTGCGGCCTCAAATTATGAAGGAAATCCATCAGAGATCAAGTGCAATTGTGGACCGCACAATTATTGTGTGGCCGCAAAAGTCAGCCACGCGACCACACTCAGAATTTTGCGGTCCGCAGAAGGGCCCTACTCGGCCGCACCAAGATTTGTGCAGACCGTAGAACATGAGATATGCGGCCGTTCCAGAATTGTGCAGCCGCAGATTCCACTCCTGTCAAGTCTGAAGAAAAGTGCGGACCGCACATGGAATTGTGCGGCCGAAGGGCATTTTTGTCCGAAATTTCTAGCTTTGTATAAATAGAATAGTTTCACGAATTTAGGTCAAGTTTTGAATATTAAACTCCTGTAGCCCTTTTACCTTACTACTTTAGCCAACTTTAGCTTACTTTGGTAATTTAACATTGGATTTTTATCTTTTAATCTTCAATATGATTTTTATCATCTTTTTTACCTTGTTTTCTTCTATACCCATTATGAGTAGCTAGATTTCTAACTAGGGTTGTGACCCAACCCTAGTGTGTAAACCTAATGGGTGTTTAATTTATGGCTTATTTATGGTTAGGTATTTATTATTTAGCCTTGTTCTTGCTTTTTATTGTAGAATTAATGGTTGCAAATATTAGTTCATGCCTATTTGACTTGGTCTCTACTTGAGAAAGAGAGACTTAGTCTAGGAAAACTTGGTTAACAAGAATTTGGGATAAAATCAAGAGATTGATAGTCTCAATTAAAGGGTTGAACCTAGAGATAGTAAAACCCGACTTGAGCATTTTATCAACTGTTTGGTTCAATAACCATTTGGACTTGAGAAAGACAAATTAGGCAAAATCACTCTCTTACCGAGAGGTATTAAGTGGTACTTGAATGTTGATAGCTATAATTGTCACGCGCCAAAAATCGAGGAGCACGACTGGCGCTCAACCGAGTAAACCCGACCGAGCAAGCCTGTTAGGTTTCATTCTATCCAAACTAATTCATGAATAAATGGGAGATGGACTCCATTAATCATACTTAGTAAGTATTGAATTAACAACTTCTATTTCATTTTCATTAGCATCTTAAATCATAATTATCAAAATATTACAAGTTTTATAAATCTTTGCCAAACATCAATATTTTTACTTTAATTCCAATACCCGACACTACCCACAACCTGTCTACGGAGCCTCTAAACACAACTGAAGAGTAATGTAATAAGGAAATGCCGGTAAGAAGGCTCCGGCTATACCTCAAATACAAAGTACATGATAAACAGATGAAACAGGACCCCGAAACGAAGTGGGGCTCACCAAGTCAGCTGAAAGGATGATGCGGCACTAGCTGCGACCAACACTGCCTGCTATAGAAACACCTACATCCATTTAAAGACGTAGCGCCCCCGGCAAAAAGGGACGTTAGTGCCATCGAATAGCACTAGTATGTATAACTAAACACAATCTAGTTAGAAAGAACTTTCATACAAAAATAAGGAAATCACAAGTATAACTCAAAAACTTTAAACGATCACAACATTATCAATATAAAAGAATCGTACAATTTTCACATCATGTTTCCATAGCCTTTAGTTTGGGGCATTTCATGCTGGTCAACATTGTTCACAATACCACCGCTATCTTGAGCGGAGTCCGATCTCGACCCGATCGGCTAGGTTGCCTCATTTGAGACAAACACTTCAATCACAATCTCATTTCCCCTTTTTCGGAATTCTATATCAGCATAATACCACCATGTGTGCGGCATGGCGACGGATCACGGCCCGGTCAGCTAGGCCGCCTTACCACGGTGTTGTTCCTTTCTCATTAGTCATCTCATTTGAATCTTTATTTCACATATATCATATCAACTCATTGGCACTTAGGGCCACAATTATCACCTCATTCCACTTTCGATGTAAGATTTGAAATTTTAGGATAATATGTGCACACAAGAGCAAATAGAATTGTAAGCATAGATGAGACTTCACATAGATGGCACAATATATGCAGCTTCAATATCAATTTAAGGTCCAAGCATTTCAATACATAATTCATTTCTTAGCCCCTTTCAAGTTATCAAGATAGCACGTTGATCATGTTGAGACACATCTTTCACGCATATAAGGTCACAACACCAATTCAAGTAAATCAAGCAATGCATCAATTCAACTTTAATCTTACCATGTTCACACAAACACCGATGAAGCTCAATTTCTAAAAGACGGGGTTTTAGCCATACATACCTTGTTTAAGCTTTCCTTAAGTTACTACAATGTTCCGGAAATTCTAGCAATCCCAATCTACTTTGAGACATAACAAAATTGAACACAAATTAGGAAGGTATTCATGGTTTCAGCTCATTTGAGCATTTTATCAAATACTAGTTGTGCAGTTTGATTTCAAATCTCTTTTACAAGGTTTCCTTCATTCCCCAACCCAATCTTTACTTATTTATGTTCAACAATCTTCCCACAAACCTAATTTATACATGCATGAATAGATAATGCTATTACACCCAAGAATCATACCTCAATAATCCCATCTTATACCCAAAACTCGAAATTAAAGTCTAGTGTATAGAATCTTACCTCTTAGATGAAGATCTTGTGATGGGTTTCCTTGATTCTTGAAGATTGATGGAAGATTGAATGGTTAGAATGTTAGGCTCACTCCTTCTCTCTCTAAAATTCTCTTAACTCTCTCTAAAATCATCAAATTATCGCCCCAAATGAAACCCCAAAGCCTATATATTAAAATGGGGTCGGGTCATGAAAATAGGAAGATTAACCCTCCGAATTCGGGTCTGCGGTCGCATAATGGACCGCAGAATGGGTATGCTGGCTGCAGACGCATCGCAAACCCGATGCCCAAAACTGGGCTACATTGGTCCAGTTTGCGACCAGATTTGCGATCGTAGATCAATTATGCGGACCGCATAGTGGTTTTGTGATCGCAGATCTGACATGGGATCGCATTTTTTCCATCCTTTGGTAATTTGATCATAACTTTGTGTAGGAATGGGCAAATGACGAACGGTTTGAAGTGTTGGAAACTAGACTCGAAGTCCTTTCATATGATAGGTTGTTCATCACATAAGACCTTATATATATATAGATATGCTCGTTCAAAGTAGGGACTTGTGCAAACTCATTTTGAATTTTAGCCCATTAAGGAATTTTCTAACGTGACTTAGACTTAGGCCTCCCATTAGACCCCACATTACTTATTATAAGACTCATACACTTATATACCAAATACAATCGATGCCCATCATGTTAATAGCACATAAAATATTATTATTAGCCTAACTGGCACCACGAAATCCTAAATTACTTAGCGAAATTTTCCGAGGCCTTACATTCTCCCTCGCGTAGGATCATTCGTCCTCGAATGAGGAGTAGAGTCCACCCTAAATGCTTAACACAATATATCCCTTTTCTCACCTACCTCAAGTTCCTAAATTTTGACTAACTCCCAAATTTTTCAGAAATTTCGGTAGAGTCTCTTTTGTAACTCGGACTATCCACCTGCCAGAGAACCACCAAAACCATCCTAAAAACTCATCCACAACTCGACAAAGCACCACAATGTATATATCAACAACACGAACCTTACCATTACAAGCTCCACATTATCATATTGATACCAAAATATGGACTGCACATTTTAAATCATAACACCTATAAGGTACCTTTCAAATCAAGACCAACTGCTGTATAATCAAGAGAAAATACCTTATTTCCACAATACTCTCGGCCTTCAATGTGGCCTCTTATACTTATAGGCTTTTCCATAACACATTCACGGAAACAACCCCAACCTCCAAACTTATCTAACAAGGATGACAGCTAGATACCTCGCATAAGCTAACTATTCATTAACATTCACCTTCAATAATTTACACCAGGATGATACACAAATGATCTCCACCTACCTTCTTAGACATAGACATATGAAAACACAAATTCATGAGGAACAACTATGGCGAAACATCACACTCCTAGTGCGATCTAATGGGAAATGCGCTTACGTATCCTTCATCATCAATTCACATAACATCTACAGAGGAAAATTTTGAGAATAACCGGTTCACCCTCCTGAATTCCAAATCTCTATGCGATCACCCAAACTAAACTCGTGGTGACCTTCACGATTACTCTAAGATGTGCTATAATAAATTGACCATAAAATTACCTACTGAATGTATGTGATCACAGGGTGACTTTGACACGTTTGAACCTTTAATACCAAATAGATCCAGTACAGTAAGGAGCAATGGAGTTCAAGACTGGGCTGGAATTATTCAGGAATCCATTTATGCGCTGAGCAGAGTATTTCATGAGGTTACATACTAGGAGACACAAAGAGTACTACTAACAACACTGACATGGTTAATCATTGTAACGACAGCAATTATTAGACAAATAAAGCATAGGGGTAACTCGTAAATTGGCAATAGGAACCATTAAGGAGGAATATTCAAGTACGTGACCCAGTCGTCTCCTGGAGTGTAGGGAAAGTCAGTTTATCAAGAATGAGAATACTCTGGCACCTTGAATGCAATATGGGTTTCAAAATACCTGAAGTTGAATTACACTCTTAAGATTAACTGACACAAAGAATCTATGCCACAAGCCCATGAGGGTGAAAAGAAGTTGAACACTTATGGGATTATCATATTTCAAACAGCTTAACCCTTCGTAATAATTGATTCTATATGAGAGAACTAAAGATACGACAACTGGTCTTCCAAATCAATATGCTCATGATATGTGCAAAAATCTGAAGGCATCTAGTCTCAACCTTTCACGAGTAAAACCACATAGCTAGGACATCCTACCATAGGGGTGAAATCATGTATTGGTTAGAGTAGTTCCAATTGTTGACATAATGCTCCGGGAGAAAGACAATTAAAACTCATATCCTCCTTAAGGAGGTGGAATGCCAGGGGTAGCAAAATTTTCCGCACATGACAATGACGTTGTCAATGATCCTAGAAGCCGAGTGAGCAGAAGGCCACGTAACCCATCCAATCCGACCCATTTAAGACTTTTTCAAAAGGGGACACACTTTGGTTTGAAATCATGGCAATATAAGCTTGAACTCAGGGGAAATCATTACTTTTGGAACCCATGCGACAAGCCCACGTAGCACTAGAAAATCGTTAACAATGGCGAGAAAGTACTTAAAACCATTACGAGTTGGTATAGAACAAGGCCTCAAAGTGCCCACATGGATAAGTTTGAAAGAATGAGACGTCATAATGCATTTATCGGGGAAAAGTAACCTAGGTTATCTAGTCACATGGACAAGTAGAGCAGGTAGATGATTGTTTAGGAGAAAATATCATAAGGAGTGCGAGCAATATCTTTTTATCCTAACAAAAGGAACATACCCCGACCCTTGACGCCATAAGGCATAAAATTAGATTCACGAGGAGAGTTACCAGATGAAAATAAATAGTAAGGCAGCACAACTAAGAGCACCGCTTGGAATCGACAAGCTTACACAGAGTTGAAGACATTAGAAGTTTGTAGAAAAGGGGAAATTTGCCCACTCTCAGGGCGCTTGTAGAGTACATAAAAGTGAGGTTAATTAAATCAGATCATATGGTTGGATAACTAGTCGAGACATTGAGATAATATTGCATTGAAGATTATGGGTAAACAACACATGATGCAAGACAAATGAAAAGAAAGTGAGAGAGCCTTATGGAAGTAACCTTTACATTGTAACCACTAGGAAGGGTGGTAATATAAAGGGATTACGAGAAGCTAAATTTCTTAAAGAAGATCTCTGTATGTAGTCACGTGATGTATAGCTCCAGAATTCAAAAATCCAATTATGTTTAGCAACTCTACTTCATAATGAAGCACTACAACACACTTCTACAACCAGCTATTACAAGCCACATTGGGAGATGCTATAAGACTTGACTGAGAGAAAGGCTTTGACATGTGAATGTGTTACTAGGTGTATTGCTCCTTGGTCAACCAAAAACCAAAAAGGCGACAGTTAGACTAATAAGCAGATCGTTGGACTAGCACATGTGTAGATAATCCATTATCGAAAGGAGATCATTCAATCTCAGCAATTGCGGCATGCTATCAACCTCTGATGAACTTGAAGTGAGGTGGGAACCCAATGAGATAGTATAAAATAATCATGGTAGGTTTGCAGATGTTCATAATGAGTTCTCCATGGATTTTGACTTGAAAAGTACCCAGATGCTAATGAAAGACAGAAAATAGGAGAAACAGGCGTTGTGCTACGATAACCTCCAAAGGTGCACTTGGTCTTGACGGAGAGCATAGTAAGGGTCCTTATGAGAAAGGAAGTGTTATAATGACACATAGAAGGATATGTTCTCTCATGGTTATCGAACAAGTGTTGGGAAACTAGCACAATGAATTCACTATCAAAGGAACACAATTAACACATGTTGTGGAGGTGTAAAGGAAAAATAAACATTTGTTATGAGCTGGACATGCTTCTGTTATGTTAACTCCCAATTGAAATATACGACCACGTCACGGGAAACCACAATACTAGGAACAAAGTGAGCTACTTACTGCGGGATGTCCCAAGTGGACACGAAAGTTATACTAAGGTGGCGACACAAGTTCTTCCTATGACGGGGATGTGAGGATCTCAATTTTCAGAGAGACTTTATGCACACGGTGACCATTTCGATTGACATGCACTCATGTGATAGGTGTTAAGGTATGCTCTTATGTTACTAGACATTGAGAAGCTTTCATGATGGTACTCCCAAGAGAGTAAGGTGATTGTTCAGACCATAGAAGCCATATACACCAATTGAGAAAAGAGTGACTCGAGAAGGATTGCAACACTGGGATGCTTTACATGGAACTTGACACCACATAGGTAAACTTTACGACGGTGCATGCATAGGCACAAATGAGCAGACGTTGTCCATAAAAAGATTATGTAACAAATTCATCAGATGTAGTCCCCTGTTGAGAATTTAGGAAAGAAAGTGTGAAGTATTAATCCTAGAGTTATAACTCCATTCAAGGAAGCGATTATAGAACTTAATTCCACAAGAATGTAAATAAGAGGATTTGTAATAGAGTAGATTCACGAACAATATGTCTCCTTCAAGGAGTAGGTACACACAAGTTTTTGTGACTCACCTCTTATTAAGACCATGTTTATGAGGACCCTTCAGTAAGGATGTAGACATGCAATGAGTAAAATTTTTGTGTTTTTCATAACGATGTACTAGGGAGTGACTTACTTGGTGGCTTTAGGTTGATAGGGCAATAACTTAATCGATGCCCCTCGACTCCACATCCCTAACGCACGTTGGTAACATACAAATATACTACATTATCTGGTGGTGCAGTGACATTAATAGGAACAAGGGTATTCCCCTTAGCAACAAGTTCTACCAATCCCTCCATGGCTCGATACATTCTCCTAACAAACGCTTGGGCAATCTCCCTCACATTCAATGGTGGGGTTATTCCCTCCTTACTGCTTCCAAAATCATGAATTACTCGTCTTGAGATTAAGACATAGAACAGAAATTAGCTCCCTATCTTGAGCTCTACTGCACGATCTAGAGTATCAAAAAAAGGGTGAAATTCCTAAATATCCGAATAGCCTCCGACTTATAGATGTGGTCGACTACACACCGATAAGAAGGACTATACTAGACACAGCTCCGAGAAATCCTAGGACACTTTAAAACCTTAGGCTCTGATACCAAGTTTGTCACGCCCCAAAAACTGAGGAGCACGACCGGCGCTCAACCGAGTAAACCCGACTGAGCAAGCCTGTTAGGTTTCATTCTACCCAAACTAATTCATGAATAAATAGGAGATGGACTCCATTAATCATACTTAGTAAGTATTTCATTAACAACTTCCATTTCATTTCCATTAGCAGCTTAAATCATAATTATCAAAATATTACAAGTTTTATAAATCTTTGCCAAACATCAATATTTCTACTTTAATTCCAATACCCGACACTACCCACAACCTGTCTACGGAGCCTCTAAACACAACTGAAGAGTAATGTAATAAGGAAATACCGGTAACAAGGCTCCGGCTATACCTCAAATACAAAGTACATAATAAACAAATGCAACAAGACCCCGAAACGAAGTGGGGCTCACCAATTCAGCTGAAAGGATGATGCGGTACTAGCTGCGACCAACACTGCCTGCTATAGAAACACCTACATCCATTTAAAGACGTAGCGCCCCCGGCAAAAAGGGACGTTAGTGCCATCGAATAGCACTAGTATGTATAACTAAACACCATCTAGTTAGAAAGAACTTTCATACAAAAATAAGGAAATCACAAGTATAACTCAAAAACTTTAAACGATCACAACATTATCAATATAAAAGAATCATACAATTTTCACATCATGTTTCCATAGCCTTTAATTTGGGGCATTTCATACTGGTCAACATTGTTCACAATACCACCGCTATCTTGAGCGGAGTCCGATCTCGACCCGATCGGCTAGGTTGCCTCATTTGAGACAAACACTTCAATCACAATCTCATTTTACCTTTTTCCGGAATTCTATATCAGCATAATACCACCATGTGTGCGGCAATGGCGTCCGATCACGGCCCGATCGGCTAGGCCGCCTTACCACGGCGTTGTTCCTTTCTCATTAGTCATCTCATTTGAATCTTTATTTCACATATATCATATCAACTCATTGGCACTTAGGGCCACAATTATCACCTCACTTCCACTTTCGATGTAAGATTTGAAATTTTAGGATAATGTGCACACAAGAGCAAATAGAATTGTAATCATAGATGAGACTTCACATAGATGACACAATATATGCAGCTTCAATCTCAATTTAAGGTCCAAGCATTTCAATACATAATTCATTTCTTTGCCCCTTTCAAGTTATCAAGATAGCACGTTGATCATGTTGAGACACATCTTTCACGCATATAAGGTCACAACACCAATTCAAGTAAATGAAGCAATGCATCAATTCAACTTTAATCTTACCATGTTCACACAAACACAGTTGAATCTCAATTTCTAAAAGACGGGGTTTTAGCCATACATACCTTGTTTAAGCTTTTCTTAAGTTACTACAACGTTCCGAAAATTCTAGCAATCCCAATCTACTTTGAGACATAACAAAATTGAACACGAATTAGGAAGGTATTCATGGTTTCAGCTCATTTGAGCATTTTATCAAATACTAGTTGTGCATCTTGATTTAAAATCTCTTTTACAAGGTTTCCTTCATTCCCCAACCCAATCTTTACTAATTTAGGTTCAACAATCTTCCCACAAACCTAATTTGTACATGCATGAATACATAATGCTATTACACCCAAGAATCATACCTCAATAATCCCATCTTATACCCAAAACTCGAAATTAAAGTCTAGTGTATAGAACCTTACCTCTTAGATGAAGATCTTGTGATTGGTTTCCTTGATTCTTGAAGATTGATGCAAAATTGGATGATTGAATGTTGGGTTCCTCCTTATCTCTCTAAAATGCTCTCACCTCTCTCTAGAATGCTCATGAAATCACCCCAAATGAAACCCCAAAGCCTATATATTAAAATGGGGTTGGGCCATGAAAATAGGAAGATTAACCCTTCCGAATTCGGGTCTGCGGTTGCATAATGGACCGCAGAATGGGTATGCTGGCCGCAGACGCGTCGCAAAACCCGGTGCCCAAAACTAGGCTACACTGGTCCAGTTTGCGACCAGATTGCGATCGCAGATCAATTATGCGGACCGCATAGTGGTTTTGCGATCGCAAATCTGACACAGTATCGCATTTTTTCCATTCTTTGGTAATTTGATCATAACTTTTTGTAGGAATGTCCAAATGACGAACGGTTTGAAGCGTTAGAAACTAGACTCGAAGACCTTTCATATGATAGGTTGTTCATCAGATAAGACCTTATATATATATATATATATATATATATATATATATAGAGAGAGAGAGAGAGAGAGATAGGTAGATAGATATTCTCGTTCAAAGTAGGGACTTGTGCAAACTCATTTGGAATTTTAGCCCATTAAGGAATTTTCTAGCGTGACTTAGACTTAGGCCTCCCATTAGACCCCACATTACTTATTACAAGACTATACACTTATATACCAAATCCAATTGATGTCCATCATGTTAATTGCATATAAAATATTATAATTAGCCTACCTGGCACCACGAAATCCTAAATTACTTAGCAAAATTTTTCGGGGCCTTAAAATAATACACCCCGACCAACAAAACAAGCTTTAAAGTTTACAAACCGTTAGGCAAACACCTAGGTGAAGGTCATAGCCATAGGCCTTTTACAATATTTGAAGACAACAACAAAAAACAATTTCTTAATTTTAATTTTTTGTATAGCAATCTTAGTTTAAACTAGACCTAGAAACAACCATATTTGTGGAAGTGCAATCTAAGATAGTTCAGACTCATTCTCCACAATATATACTCCTAAATTCAATTCATATAGCTCCTTGTAGAATTCGACCCCGACTCTCAGTTGGGTATTACTATTGCATCGACCGTTTCATAACATCGAATAGAGGTGTGATTTTGACGATATCAGGCAAGCCAACGATGATTGGTCCACTTAATAACTTATTTTTATTACTTTTAAAATCATAATTCCCATTAATTAAATAATATGAAATATAATTTACAGGGTAAAACAATGATAATTACGTGAACTACCATACTAAACATACAGTAGGAACCCCCAAGACCCGATGTCACAAGTGCATAAGCATCAACTAGGAAATATGATAACATACAACACCTGTCTAGAATACAAACTAGACAGGAAAATGTAAATAACTCTGATGGGGACTCTGTATGATGCAGATTCGTACATGGAATACAGATCACCATAAGTCCCCGCAATAGTCGCGCCTCTACGTCCAAAAGACCACTAGACATATATGTACCTGCACAAGATGTGCAACAAGTGTAGTATGACTACGTAAATCAACGTGTACCTAGTAAGTATCTAGTCTAACCTCGAAGAAGTAGTGACGAGGGGTCGACTTCGACACTTGCTATGGGCTAAGAATAAAGTACCGAAATTATAATTAAGCATGGATTATATAAATACAGCTGAAACTCAATAACAAGAAATACATAAACAATTCTCGCACTAATTGTAAATCCCAAATTAATTTCCATCATTTAACAAATTAATCTCTCAAGCCAATGAAACGAAATCAATTATAATTGGGCTCCAAGATTATTTTTTTACGCACAATTATGCCGAGGTCGTACGGCCCGATCCAACATGCAAATATATAAATTGTGCACTGTCGAGGGTCAAATGGCACAAACCATAGATGCATCTATTTACCTGCTGAGGCGAACGGCCCGCTCCCATGAGAGTAGTGGAATTTACCTCGCTCGCGGAATACACTTGCGACGCGAGTGAATATAGATTTCTCAAAGTTATCATATTATTCCTCAATTCTATCCAAAAATAAGAAATTCAAACTGAAAACTTTTAAATATTGAAATCCTCAATCTCAGCTCTATCCAAGGCAAATAAAAAGCAAAATCAAATAACGATGTCAACAAGGCATGGTGTAAACCTAAGACTACCTGGACATAAGCATAATTAGTAGCTACGTACGGACTCTCGTCACCTCGTACGTACGTAGCCCCCACAAATAGAAGCACATATTAATTCAATAACCTATGAGGTTAATTTCCTCTTAGAAGGTTAGAAAAGAGACTTACCTCGTCTTAAAGCCCACTTTTCGGTCACAATTTCTAAAGCCTCAACTTGGTGCCGTTCAATCCGAAACTAGTCAAACAACGTGTAAATTAATCAAGAATATACTTCAATTCTCGAAATTTAACAATTTATAAAAATTCCCAACTCCGCTCGAAAAGTGTGTAGTGGGGCCCACATCTCGAAACCCGACGAAACTCACAAAATCTGACAACCCATTCAATTACGAGTTCAACCATACTAATTTCTTTTTAATCCGACTCCGTATCGATGTTCGAAACTTAAAAATTCATTTTGTGAAATTATAGAATTTCCTTCCGATTTCATCTTGAAAAATCAATAATGTAACGCCAAAAATGAAGATCAATCCATGAAATATAATCACAAGTGAGTCAAGAATGTTTAACCCAAGTTTTGTGGTAAAATTCTTCTCCAAAATCGCTAAATTCCGAGGTTCCTAACTAAAAATACGAAATAATGGCTCAAAGGTCCAAAATAGAGGACTTATAACACTGCCCTGACTTCCTTCTTCGCGTTCACGAGCCTCCCATCGCGTTCGCGATGAACAAAATTCTCAAAAGCCATTTCCAAACTCTTCTCAGACAGCCTCTAGTATAATGGTCATAACTTTTTGTACAAAACTCCAATGAGAAATGGTTTAACATTCTGCAAACTAGACACCAAGATCTACAACTTTCATGTTTTGGTCATCTCCGAATTCCTTATAGATTTTGAGATATAAGCTGCCAAAGTCAGCCCTGTGCAACACAAATTTCTTCTACGCGATTTCCAAATATTTTCCGGCATAGCCTGTAGTGTACCAACAATAAATTCTTGTAAACAATTCCAAATGCCAAATGATTTGATTTTCTGAAAACTTGACACAAAGGGCTACAACTTTTATTTTTAGATCATCTCCAAATTCCTTATAGATTGCGAGATATAAGCTTCCAAAGTCTGACGACAGACAATAGGAATTCATTCTTCGCGAACGCGACAATCTCGTCGCGAATGCGAAGAACAAAGTCCCAGCAGCAAAATCCTTCTTCGCGAACACGAGATGCTCATCACGAACGCGAAGAACAACACCAGACATCAGAAAACCAGCATCCAAAGTAACCCAAAAGGATCCGATAACACCCGAAGCATACCCGAAGCACACCCGAGGCCCCTGGGACCCCAACCAAATATACCAACAAGTCCTAAAGCATCATTCAAATTTAGTCGAGGCCTCAAATCACATCAAACAACGCTAAAAACATGAATTGCACCCCAATTCAAGCCTAATAAAACTAAGAAATTTCAACTTCTACATTTGATGCCGAAACCTATCAAATCAAGTCCGATTAACCTTAAATTTTGCACACAAGTCGTAAATGACATAAAGGACCTATTCCAATTTTCGGAATTGAAATCCAAATCTGATATCAAAAAGTCCACTCCCAGTTAAACTCCCAAAACCTTCAAATTTTCAGCTTCCATCAAATGACCCCGAAATGATCTACGGACCTCCAAATCCACATCCGGACACGCTTCTAAGACAAGAATCACCATACACAACTATTCCCTAGCTCAGAATCTCAGACGGACATCGATAACATTCAAATACACTTCAATCCAAATTTATGAAATTCTTTTAAAATTCCAACTTTCCATAATAAGCGCTGAAACGCGCCTGGGTCATCCAAACCCCGATTCGGACATATGCCTAAGTCCAAAATCATCATATATACCTATTGGAACTTTCAAATCCCAATTCCGAGGTCGTTTACTTAAAAGTCAAACCTTGGTCATGTTGATACCCAATTTTTCCCTATGTATTTTATATACAAAATACTTTCAAAATAGCATGTACATGCATATATAAGCATGCCCAAGAGTTTTGGTATTTTTTTCCTAATTTTTAAAGATTTTAAAACCAATTTATTGTCTATTTTATCAGTACAAAATCCAATAACTATTCCCAAGATTATCATTTTGGTGAATAATTTATTTTTTATTCTCATATTTGCACCAAAATATAATTAAGGTGATTTCTGCATAATTTTACAAATTTATTTGGTATTTAAAAGACTAAATTGCATATAACTGCAATTATAGCCTACTTTAAGATTAATAGAATTTTATAATTGTAAAATTAGTTCCAGTATTTTTAGATTAATATTTATATAGTATTTGTTGCCTTAGTGTTTTAAATTTACTTTTAAAATCATTATTGCTATTTTTATAAAATAAAAGGGGAAAATTGGCTATTTAACATTTAGCCCATTTCTATTTCAATTTTAACCTCAAATTGGCCCAATTTCAGTCCCCAAATCGGACCAGCCCAATCCCTAAATTACCCGACCCCTGACCCAATTAAAAAACCCGCCCGGCTCATATTCAATCCAGGCCGTTGATCATTTTGTTCAACGGCCATAATTCCCCCTTTCCTTTTTAATTTCCAAACCCCCCAAACCCTAATCACTTCCACCTATCAGCCGCCTTTGAACCCCCTCGTCTCTCAAACTCTCTCGAACCCTCCTGGAACCCTAATCGTCTCCGACCCCTTTTCCACCGTGATTCCACCAGAATCCATGGCTTCTCAGGCCATGGACGGTCTGTACTCACCCTTTCTCACCATTAGACCTAAGCCATTCAAGGCTGTGAAGCCTGACTTCGATGGTTCTCTTCAAGATCTTCTCAGATTTATAGATCTATGGCTTCTCCGGCCACTACTCTGTCGTATTCAAGCAATATGAGCCTTTTCGACTCAGGATCTGACTTTCCTCAAGACCTTTCTCATTTCTAGGGTACAACCCTAAGCTGTTCGAGGTTCTTTACTTGCTTATTCTCTTAGATCCGGAACATGTCTGTGTTCTATTGAACTTTTTAAAGGTTTTCCCCAAATTCTCTTTTTTCAAAATCGTTTAATTTCGATTTAGGGTTTCTGAAAAGTTTCTTCAAAATACCCTTCTGATTCTTTTTGTTCTTTCTTTATGTGTGTTTGTCCGATTTCTTTTACTATGCATGTAATGTTCTTCTACTTTCTTTTCTCCTATACTCACATGTTAATCTTTGCTATATGTGTTTACGATTGAGTTCTTTGATTTTGTTGGCGTTACTGTACTATGTATTCTTACTAAGCATGATTCATCTTGTTTTGCCTAAGTTTGTATCTTTTTCTTCTGAACTTGTTAAATTCCGAGTTTCTCAAACGTGTTCTCCATGCTCTTAACTGTGTATCTTGTTTGTTTGTTTCTCATGAGTCTTTGGAAAGGACTCTTGAGCCTCTATCAAGCGGCTTGCCTTCTCATCTCTATTGTCTGACTCAATTCGAAACCCTAAGATTTGGGGGTTTCTTGGCAATTTTGATTCTTGTGTGCGAGTTAGGGTTCCTCTTTGGGACCCTGGACTCTCAGACTCCTCGTGAGTCTACAAATTGGACTTGTACCACTTTTGCTTATGATTCTGAACCCCTCTTTGATTAAACCCTCTTCTAAATAATTTGACAATCCCTTCTTGATTTGTGTGCTTTATATATAAGGACTCTGCTTTCAAAAGGTTTTTCAACTAATTGATTGATTCTGAAATCCTCTTAATAACGTCCGACTGATTTTCTTTGATTGAATCTCCTTTACCTTTTCCTGACTAGGTTCATTCAAATTGAACTTGTAATTTTGGTTTCACTAGTTGTTTGATTGATTCCCTTTCCATAGTTGTCACAAACCGTGTACCATTGATTGTTTTCCTTAAATAACTTCTATGTATTAACCCTTTTTGTGCTACTTTGAAAGGTTTTAATTAAAATTTCTTTCCTTAACTGGCTTTTACCCGTCGAAATCAGACTCCCTTAACCAAAGGGAGACTGATTTCAATGATATATTCCTTGCCTTTCTTACTTGTTTCTCTGCACTATAAAAAGGACTGCCCCTTTGCACTTTTACACACGACTTCATTCTTCACGCAACCTTCACACACTAGTCTTTAAAATACTTGCACACTTGCAATACTGTTTGAATTCGATATTCTGCTTTGCTTGGGATCTTTTGGAACTGCTTTGCTTGCAACTTGGCTTTTTCAAGACTATTGTTTTTTACTTATTTCTTCTGAAACTGGTATGTTCTGATTTAACTTCTCTGCCTCACCCCTATGTGTTTACTTACAGTTTCTGCAATCCTGTTTACTTTACTGCGCATGATTCAATGATTTATGCTAATATATTCCTTCCTTGCATCTGTTTCTATTGTAAATCCCTACCCCCCATTCCCCTCTATGTGTCTGAGTTAACGTTCTTGGCCTGGCAGTACCCAAATTACTGCCCAGGTCAGAACCTGATCCTCAATGGATCCTAACTCACAAGTTTTGGCTGACAGGCTGGTCAGGAGTGTGCCAGCATTCCCAATTGCTGGGCATGACCACCAGCCTGCCATGGCTTTCCTTAATCCCTCCCCTCCCCCCATGCACTTACACTTATTCTTAGACTCTTAAGTTCTGCCCCCTCTTATGAGCCTTGCTTTGGGACCCGGAGCTCCCTCTGAACTTGGACATTCGAGGGCTGGCTATTCCACACTGCACCATAATCTTAATTCTGCAATATAATTGGGTGTAAGCACTGCCTGGAGTTCATAAAGCTCCTTGGAACTTTGACATACCCAAAGGATTAGAAAGGCTTTTGGAAGTTCTGATCCTAGAAGTTGGTTTATCTCATATTGTTGGACTTTGAGTCTAAATTAGGCTGTTTGGTTGTAGCTGGAACTTCTGATGTAATTTTATTTCCTTACTTTTTCGATTCATTTTGGATTGTAATAATTATAACTATTGGGGACGGCTAGTGGAAAGGAATGGGAATGATCGTATGCAAAGGGTAGATCACTTGCCTATAGGATTTTTTTAATTCCTGCATTCACATAGACAGCATGCCTATAGGTTACCTATGAACTTCTGCATTCTCATCTTAGATAACTTGCCTATAGGATTTTTAATTCCTGCATTCACATAGACAGCATGCCTATAGGTCATTTATTTCTGCATCTCTACATATAGAAATCCTGTCTCTAAGTCCCTGCATTTCTGCATATAGAAATCATGATCATAGGTTTCTTTTCTGCACTTCTGCATTACCTATCATTAGGCAAACAATCATAGGTCTAATAATAATCAACTTCATTCTAGATACCATACCTATAGGACTCTTGCATCTATGTAATCGTTTAAAACCAATAACTCTTAGATAACTTTCCTATAGGAATAATCAATCTAATCAGCCTCGTCTATTTTATCTATACGTTTAAAACCAGTCATAAGTTTGTTTAAAATCTACAGATCTTTTGTCTATAAAACCAGTGATCCTTTCTTTAAAATCAGTACGCTCCGCTAGATATCATGCCTATAGGTCTCACTTAGGCAAACCATTAGGTTTTAATTAACTGTGTCAGCTCTGATAACTACAACCAGACAAGGCTAATTCGGACTCCTCATCTGAGAAATATGTGATAAATCAACCTATCCTAACGCTTTTAAATTTAATTCAGACCATAACCAGTATTTGAAGTCATGCTATATATTTGCCTTTAAGTGAGGAGGCCTGTTTGAGCCTTAACTGTTGTTTGCTTCTCCCCTATTTGATTATGTGTTTTTGTTTGTCGCCTAGACTTTTATCCTTTTAAAACTTCTGAAAAGCCCCAACTCCCTCCCCTTTAGGATTAGTAGTCTCAGTGCCTCCGGGACTAATAGGATCGGGACGGATAATAGCATGCAATAAGTAACGATACTATTCCGCGCTTTAATACCTTAATGGGGTGGGAAGGGTAGACATGGATATGATGATCACGCGATAACACCACGTGTATAATTGGTTACCAGGTGTTGCGTGGATGATCCATGTTATTTATAAACCTAGGACCCCCCTCCCTCCTTATGTACTTTCGTTATTGTTTTCTTTAAACTGTCAGTTTCCAGCTCTTTAAACCTTGTATTTCGCTTCAAATCATTTAAAACCTCTTTGAATTTCCAGCACCGTTTTCTTTTTAAACTTCCGCCCATTTCACTTCTTTTGTCTGATTGTTTGCACTCGTTATTTGATCCTTATTTTTCTGCACTTACACATTCTTTTAAACAACTATGAAACCACTTATTTCCTGACTTCAGCATGTTTATTTAACCTTTATACATTCCTACTTGTAATCGTTATGTGGAAGTTATCTTGTATGTTTACTTGTTTTAAAGTCACATGTGGAACATGGCCGGGAACCACACTAGTGGATCTTGGGGGGTGCCTAACACCTTCCCCCTGAGATAATTTCAAGCCCTTACCCATTCTCTGGTTCTTCTTTCTTTTAAATTCTTAGTGTCCTAATGCACTTAATCATTAGGTGGCGACTCTTCTAAATCTCAAACCCAAATTCCCAAAAGTAATAGAGTTGTCTGCCCAAATGTCGTAAACTCGATTTCGCCTTTAGAAAAAGGGGGCATCGACAACATGGCGACTCTGCTGGGGATTTCTTTAGGCTTTTACCATTTCATGTTGCTTGTGACTTTACTGCTTTTTTATTGCCTTTATTTAATGTCTTTATATCTTTTCTATTACGAAACTGACTTGGTTCTTTGTTTCTTTTCTTTAATGCTTTCTTTTACCGCTTTCCTTAAATACTGTTGTAATTACGAGCAATTATTGTAATCATTACCTTATGAACGTGAACGTACATGATAATTTGTTAATTATTGTATTGCATTTTTTCAACATCATATTCCACTCGTGCCAAACAAAATACCATAGCAACGCTTATAATGAGTGGTTGCGCCCTTCCGATATCATCACCCCCTAAATTTGGCAAAGGCGCATTTGCGGTAAAACCAGTCGATCAACGGTGTAGTCGACGGTTCCGCGCCTTTCCCTCTTGAGTTGTCCGCTCAAGGGTACTAGTCTAATACCCTATAGAAACTTTACTCTGTTTAATTGTGCATGCATCATGGTCAAACCTAGCCAAGTCAGTTATGTTGTCCGCATAATGACTCTTTAAGATAGCCTTGTCCAAAGTCCACTGGGTTTTCCCAAAACCCAAACGGACACTACCACGTTTTGTGCATTTATTTGGAGAACTAAAATGCTTTATGCCAATTGTTGATATTAAATAGTCGAGTCTGGTAGGGGTAAGGTCCTAACCTTTTTCTCTTGCAGAAATATGAGGCACGAAGTCCCTAGATTCGGCATGGTCACCAACATCCACCCAAAATTGCTAAGCTGGTGGAAGGATCTTCATTCCAGTGATCAGACTTTTGTCCGGAAATACCTGGGAAACCTACCTTCTCTCTTGGAAATTCAACGCAACAACAAGATCAAAGAAGCTACAACTTTGTTTTGGGACTGTGATAGATTGGTGTTTCACTTCGGGGACATAGAAATGACACCTTTACTCGAGGAAATAGGAGGACTAGCTGGGATACCATGGGAAACTCTGGGTTTGCTAATGCCGGAAAATCGTAAGGGTAGGGGTTTTCTTAAGATGATGGGTCTAAAGAAGAATCCCGACTTGACATGATTGGAGAAGTCTTACATTCCCTTTGACCATTTGTATGAAAAGAACGGCCATAGCAAATCATACCGTACCTATCCGGACGAATTCACTATCACCTCATTGGGGCACATCCACCGAAGGGTATTTGTGTTTATGTTCTGTTTCTTGGGGATGATAGTTTTTCCGACAAAGAAAGCAAGAATCCGTACCAGACTGGCCATGGTCACCAAGACCTTGATGGAAGGAATTAACGGGCAGCCATTCAGCCTTGTGCCAATGATAGTTGCAGAAATATACCGAGCCCTAGAAAGATGTCAACAAGGGGCCAAACATTTCGAGGGATGTAATTTGCTACTCTAACTATGGCTGATGGAGCACCTCCAAAGGGGTGAGTACCGGCAAGAAATCCATCGTAGAGACTGGGATGATCATATCGCTTTTCATCACCCAAAGCAGATGAATTATATGCCCAACATGTTCGCCCAACCAAAGAATGCTAGAGAGTGGGTCGAGCTCTTCGACAATCTTACTGAAGACCGGGTGCAATGGATGTTTGAGTGGTTCCCTACTGAAGAATTCATCATACGGTCTAGGGATGCTCCATTTCTGATACTGATCGGTTTAAGAGGGACCTGCCCATATGTCCCTATCCGGGTTATGAGACAGGCAGGTAGGAAGTAGGTTATACCAAGGGTTGACAAGATGAGCCATTTTCGAGCCGACTTCCAAGATGACGACAGTCTGTACAGGTGTCAGGCTCAGCATATGTGGCATAGCAAAATTGTCTTGGGAAGAGACACCATCGAGCCAGATCGCTACCATGCTGGTTGTACTCCACACTATCTAGGCTGGCTGGAGGACAATCACAACGATTTGGGTCAGCCCAGATTTGTTCGAGGTCACAGGATTATTGATGAAAAGGCTGAAGCACAGGTAAAGTACAACCAACTGCGCAAGAGGATGCGGGAATGTGAAAATGAGCACCGTGAAATACAAGAAGCTAATCAAAATCTGATTGGAGAATGGAAAGATATGGTTGTCAGCGCCAACAAACGACTGATATGTTTGGAGCGGGGCATAGTGGAGCTGGAAAAGAAGTTCCTGAAGAGGGTTGAAGATTGCCGGGTTGCTGAAGGAAATGAAGGCGGACATCTGGCGAGGGCCTACTTGTTGCTAGGATTGCGCGAGCTAGGGAAGCTGTTCGATGGAGCCAATGATGCCGAGTCAGGGGAATGTCCTTTTGGGACCAAATAGATAGGAGTTTCCATTTCCACTTTATAAAATATAATAAGGCCAATGGCCATTAGTGACATTTTTATTTCCCGTTATTTAGTGTCGTTTTGGGATTCGTCTTTATCAATAAAATGAGGCATTTAGCATTTTAAGTTCTCCAAATCAACTTGTCGCTGGGCCTACCTCGGGCACAACGAGGATCCCAAATTAGGACACGTTTTACATTCCTGCACTATGTGTTTAAATATCGCAATACTTTTTATAATCCTCACTAACTTGATTACCTTTTGTTTTATTTTTGTTTTATTATTCCCCTCCCCCAAGGTTAGTTCGTGCACTCTGGCATGATCATCTTAAGCAGAGGGGCACATCTCAAGAATTGGACCATCAGAGCAACCAGAGCCCGGCGAGCCTCGGGGTAGCAAGGCTGAACAAGCATCATGCATTATTTTATTTTTTTACTAATTTATTTTTGCAAGAAAGAGCTCCAATGTTCAAAAATAGTTATGGAATTTATCAAAGCATTTCAGTTTTCTTATAAATCTTACTCTTATTATTTTCTCTCGTTACTTTACTTATACAGCATTACTATTACTTATCTTGATGAACCAATGACTGTGACATGCAACGAGATAGCGCAACAAACGGACATAGATTCAAAGGAAGATGACATACCGGAAGAGATCGTTAAAGAAGTTGAGAATTTTAAGAATAGGCCTAAGTCCAACCTGGACGAGACGGAGATCGTCAATCTAGGAGATGCAGAGGACATCAAAAAAACACGAGTCAGCGTTCATTTGTCACCATAAGAAAAGGAAGAATACACAGAGTTTCTAAGAAAATATGAGGACATATTCGCCTGGTCGTACGACGACATGACTGGTCTAAGCACGTCCATTTTGGCTCACAAATTACCGGTTGATCCGGCCTGTCCGCCAGTGAAATTGAAGCTCAGAAAGTTCAAGCCAGACATGAGTTTGAAAATCAAGGAAGAAGTCACTAAGCAGGTCAAAGCTAAGGTCCTCCGGGTAGTAGAGTATCCGACATGGTTAGCCAATATTGTGCCAGTACTGAAGAAGGATGGGAAGGTCAGAATTTGTGTCGACTACCGGGATCTCAACCGGGCCAGTCCAAAAGACAACTTTCCCTTGCTGAATATACATATCTTGATTGACAACTTTGCCAAGCATGAGTTGCAGTCATTCGTTGATTGTTTTGCTGGGTACCATCAGATATGGATGGATGAAGAGGATGCTGAGAAAACGGCTTTCATTACGCCGTGGGGGATGTATTGTTACAAAATGATGCCGTTTGGGTTAAAAAAATGCAGGGGCCACCTACATGAGGGCCATGACCATAGTTTTTCATGACATGATGTACAAGGAGATCGAAGTGAATATAGACGACGTCATCATCAAATCCAAGAAAGCCGCTGATCACATGGCAGATTTGAGGAAATTCTTCAATAGACTGAGAAGGTACAACCTGAAGCTGAATCCCGCAAAATGTGCATTTGGGGTTGCTGCCGGAAAACTACTTGGGTTCATTGTGAGCCGCTGAGGGATAGAATTGGATCCGTCAAAGGTCAAAGCTATTCAAGAATTGCTGCCGCCGAAGAGCAAGAAGGAGGTTATGAGTTTCTTGGGGAGACTTAACTACATCAGCCGGTTCATAGCTCAGTCCACTATCATTTGTGAGCCGATCTTTAAGATGTTGAAGAAGGACGCCTCTACCAAATGGATTGACGACTGCCAGAAAACCTTCGATAGAATCAAAGAGTACCTGTCAACACCGCCGGTTCTGGTTCCGCCCGAACCAGGTAGACCCCTACTACTCTACCTTGCAGTATTAGATGGAGCGTTTGGTTGTGTTCTAGGGCAGCATGATGAAACGGGGAGAATAGAGCAGGCCATTTATTATCTCAGCAAGAAGTTCACCCCGTACGAGGCCCGGTATTCCTTACTAGAGCGCACCTGTTGTGCTCTGACTTGGGTAGCTCAAAAGTTGAGGCATTATTTCTGTGCTTACACCACGTATCTCATATCAAGAATGGACCCATTGAAGTATATCTTTCAGAAGCCATGCCCACCAGCAAGCTAGCCAAGTGGCAGATCCTGCTGAGTGAATTTGACATTATCTACGTGACTCAGAAAGCAATCAAAGGACAGGCCCTAGCAGATCACCTCGCTGTAAACCCTGTGGATGGAGAATACGAGCCTCTGAAGACGTATTTTCCTAATGAGGAGGTATCCTTCATAGGAGAGGACATTGCAGAATCCTATGACGGTTGGAGGATGTTTTTCGACGGAGCAGCAAATTTCAAGGGAGTTGGCATAGGAGCAGTCCTAGTATCGGAAACCGGCCAGCATTATCCTGTATCCGCCAAGCTCAGGTTCCCATGCACCAACAATATGGCCGAGTACGAAGCTTGCATCTTGGGGCTCAAGATGGCCATTGACATGAACGTCCAAGAGTTGCTAGTGATTGGAGATTCGGATTTGCTTATACATCAGGTCCGAGAAGAATGGGCAACCAAGAACTCCATGATACTCCCGTATTTGCATCATGTACAGGAGTTGAGAAAGAGGTTCATAAAGACAGAGTTCCGGCATGTTCCCAGAGTCCAAAATGAGTTGCGA